>NW_024712526.1:496712-584212 GCF_018991925.1 Homarus americanus
TCAGGACAATTTCCTCGATGAACTGGTAGGGTTTATCGTCAGGAAAACGACGTCGAAAACCATTAGATTTCTCCTCAATTGGTTCCTGATTGTCTTCCCATAAAACATTAGACGCGATTAGGGCCGGGAAAGATTAAAATGGGTCGCTTTTGGGGCATCTATTGATTCTGGGGTGAGCGTGGGCCGCAGAGACCAACTGAGGGAGGACGCGACCCATTTGTATGACGGGAGACGCCCACCACTGACACACTATCCTAGGGTCACCACTGCACACACACACACACCCGAGTTACAGTTGGTGTCTATTCTTAATTTATGGAGGATGTCTGAGTGGCTAATATTAATACTCATATACATCATTTCAGGGAGAGGAAAAAAATAACATCGTCTCGTTCTTGTAGTTATTCCTGGATAATAAAAGTACGCCAGTGTGTGTGTGTGTGTGTGTGTGTGTGTGTGTTTGCATGTCTATGAATCCGTCTAAACACGATAACTCTTAACATATTGAGAGGGATTTAACGCCAGATCTAGCTGGTAAATATATTATAACACCGCCTCATACGGATTCACTTACGCCAGTTCCCCCTCATTTGAGTACAGTGTGGTAAGTAATCGTCTTTACCTCCTAACACTCAAGTTTTCAATGTCTGATTAAATAATTTAGGTGTTAATACAATTTTTTTTTCACTAACGTCAGTCAAATTAGTATAGGCTATACATTTTAACAGTGGCGCAAAAAACACACACACACACACATAAACACTCCCTCTCACTCCTGACCTAAAAGGACCACTCCCCTCCCAGGACTGTTAGAGGCCATGGTTGTAATTGGTCGTTCCCAGGAGAGATATGATATTGTTGAAGTTTTCGCCGTGTATCCTGGCTGTGAGGTGATGGACGACCCCTGGCTCCCCCGACCCCTTATCCCCACCGCTACCACCACCGACGACCATCCCCGCCAACGAACACTGCCGCCACCATCAACGAACAGTTTACCACCAACGATCACTACCACCAACGAACACTACCACCAACGAACACTACCACCAACGAACACTACCACCAACGAACACTTACCACCAACGAACACTACCACCAACGAACACTACTACCAACGAACACTTACCACCAACGATCACTACCACCAACGAACACTACCAATTAACGAACACTACCACCAACGAACACTACTACCAACGAACACTACCACCAACGAACACTACCACCAACGAACACTACCACCAACGAACACTACCACCAACGAACACTACATAACATAAGTCTGCTTTACCTTAATGTTATTCAAGGTTATATTTATTTGACCTATCCAAGTTTCACCTGCTCTGACGCATTCAAATTCAAGTACAGTATACAAAATTAACCTAATTTAACTAAAACTAGAGAACACTTAGCTGAACCCTTTAAGGATGATGGTTTTTCGCCTTTTTAGGGACGATGGTTTAACTGTGAGAGATGGCTTAACCCCTTGAGGACAATGGTTCGATTTTTAGAAAAATATAGATAAATAATTTACCTTTGTTTTGTCCGGGTTCTGTTGCATATATAGTTCAGGGTTAGAGTAGATGCCACCATTAATGAACTCCACGGTACACACATAGGGGTACAGGGCAGGTTCCCGACGTACAGTACACAACTCCACGTATTGTACACATCTGCTGCGTGTTAAAAGTGGTAACTCCCGCTAAATTGTTAGGAAAAATTTGCATTTTTCGTGTTGTATCTCGTGATAAGACGCCGAGAGAGTGTAAAGTTTCTCAAGTTACAATGAATTAAAACCTTAATCTACATTTATTATTAAATTATATATCTTACCCTCATTAACACAGGTGATATTTCATTGTGTATGACTCCGCGTCCTCATTAATGATTTAACACCTTTAATAGTACATTCGCCTTATATGATAATGGAATTATTTGTTTATAACTAATTAATTAATTATGCTAACAAGTAGTTTAAGTTAATACGTAAGTTCACAATATTCCTGAAAGATACACGATAAATTATAGTAATCACCTTATAATCGCCTTAAGTTAAACAAATTATACTAACATGGTTAATTACGAATTAATAAAAGTATTCTCAATAACAGTGGGAGGATGAAGGAGAACGCCGCGCCACAACAGGGTGGATCAGCTGGTGGTGGTGAAGTGAGGAGGGAGACATCTAGCGGCGGAGGGCGAGGCTGCGGCTTCTCTGCGCGGCCATACGTCACACTAGGTCGTCAACAGTTTTAATTAAGGACAAATCGCCTAATAGTCCCCTTGACAGCGCCCTAATCTCGACCTAATTAGCAGAACACTCTTCTTGGCCCGCCCCCTCCCTCCACACTCCTGGGTCGTCTTCAGCGCTTCACGACCTGCTGGATTTCCGCCCTTGTGTGTAGGTACATGTGGTCCATTACTGGACACCTGGTGGTGGCGGGATGCGCCTCCACGGACGCCAGCACATTGCCATCACAGCCAATTTTGGCGGGAAGGGGCGCGTAATGGCGGCCATTTTGGCGGGAAACCTTCTGGGGGGAGTGATGGGCGAACAAGGGCAGGTCAGGCCAGGCCAAACCAAGGACAAGGGGACACATCAGAGGGGAACACTAAGCCTCCCTCACTCACATGCCGACGCCTCACACTCACCCACAGGTGGCTGCCTCACCCTGTCGGGAAACTTCCCTAATCTTCATTAATGCGTGTTCTTGATGGAAGCTCTCTATCACTTTAATTACATTTTGGGGCGGCAAATTAACCATTAACCCCACAACATTTATCCTCGCCAATTATCACACTCTCTTGGTATACATAAATTTGAAAAAGTCCACATAAGTGTCTCACCTTTAGCTTTCGTTTTACCTTTTTTATACATCTTTAAGTTCGATGTGGATACATTGAGCGTTTTTAAGTATCACCCCGATGTATTTGTTGGATGGTTAGTGTACAAATCAAGAATGACAGAATACATCACATCAGAGGGCTGTCACTTCCATAAGCCCCCCCCCCCACACACACCATCAGTAATTCATAGATAACCTGTATTTTCACTCCATGTCAACATTTTGTATTGAAATATTTAGTAAAACAATTCACTCCCCAATGCCCCTATACCTAATACTTACTGTTAACTAATTTTTGTCCATTATATATTTTCAGCCTCTGGCTGCTGTGCTTTTCAATAAACCGTTAATTATTAGTATACACACATTTCCTCTTCCGAGTATCTCTCAACAAGAGTAATGGTCCCGGTGCAACCCATCCCGTCGGCCAACACCTAAACTTAGTCATCTCAAAATCAAGCAGTTAGGATGAGCCGGGCCTTCCTCCACACACCCCTGATGCTTTAGTCACAGGATAAGTTTCATCAGCTATACTCCCAAGACTGTCCAAATGAAGTTCTGTGTCTATAGTCTTCAACACGTTGTTGCTCCTTGTTCTTCAGCTCAGTTATATATGCACTAAATACTTAGTGAGCGGTTCATGGATTCCTCCATTATTACGGTAATGGATGAATCAATTAGTCTTCCCACTCAGACCTCCACTATCTATTAAGGGAGAAGAGAACAAGACGCTGTGCTCGTCCGTCTGTGGCAGCTAAGACTCGAGCTGAGTAGCTCAGTAGACCCTCTGTGTCACACACTAGTAATACATAAGCTACACTAAGGACTTATACACCCTGTGTCACACCCTTGTAAGTTAGACTATGAAACCAATAGCCTGTGTCAAAATTACCATTATTGTGGGCAACACCAGACGTTTTTACTCAGCAGAGGACCCCGCAAACAAGTGGTTATTATATCAACCCGAAACCGTAGTGTCAAAGTTCCTCTCCGTTGTGTAGGGCGTCAACAACCTCGGGATATCACCGGTTGAGAACCAAATACAGTACTGGAAACAAACTTAGGCCGAGTTTGTTAACAATTGTGAAAACATGAAAGGTAGATGAAATATAATTTTCCTCTTTATTTAAGCAAACAACAAAAACGAGCCAAGTTAGAACAGGATATTCGGAGATACGCGAAGACTACCACCGGTCACTCAACCTCAACAGAAAAAGTCAGTGTATCTATTAGTGTCCTAGTTCACAGACATGATTCTGGAGAAGGACGCCCCACACCTTTTGTCATCTGCCATCCAGGGTTCAGATTCTCTAAGGTTCGTACGACGAATATTCCTCGAGACTGAAGTTGTAGGACTACACCAAAGTCGTTTACACCAACTTGGACACAAAACCAAGAAAAGCGTTACAAAGATTACAGTATGTATGTATGTATGTATGTATGTATGTATGTTTGTATGTATGTATGTATGTATGTATGTATGTATGTATGTATGTATGCATGTTAATTTTTCTCCAAATTGTAGTCAAGTGAAAGTATCTCGTTAAGATTTCTCTGTAAGTTTGATTTCTATTCTTTCTCGTTATTTTTGTACTTGAGTAAAATTCACTCAATCAGTTAAGTGCATTATCACATATTAAGTTACAAGGATCAGTGCACCCTGAGCCGTAACTCTTCATAGCACAATAATAATAATAATAATAATAATAATAATAATAATAATAATAATAATAATAATAATAATAATAATAATAATAATAATAATAATAATAATAATAATAATAATAATAATAATAATAATGTGCAGTACCTAATGATTCGCCGCGCAGTAAATTGTGATTTGTATAAGACTAAATATCCTTCAATCGACCCAGTTATTTTTTTAAAACCTTTGCTAGCTTGAGGAAAATCTTATCATCAAATCGCTTAGCACAACATCCAGCCTAGCATGACCTCTTGCTCTGGGTAGTATATCTATAGCCTAATAAGTGTTACCACCATAACTTGACTAATACCGCTACCACCATACCAAACCTAGTACTGCTAACATTAACCAATAGCCTGACTGGTTATAGATAGCCTGGAAACCTTCTTCTATTGGTCAATTTGAGACGAAATCACTGAGGGGTATGGAGAGATGAGGCCCACTCGTGATCTCCCCACCCCCCCACCCTCACTTCACCGGGCACGCTTCAGACCAGTGTTAAACCTGTGTAATTCTCTCTTTTACTGGAATGTCCTTCATAAATCATCGGTTTTCACGGTATTGTTTACTAAGTGCAGGAGTCACCCGGGAAAAGTGAAGAATTATTTCAAGTAACTCCAACTTAGAGGAAATCAACAAGTGGGTGAACAAAGTATGGGCAGAAAGTAAATTCTCACAAAAAAATATTGACAAAACTTGGTGTTAAATAGTTACCAGTACTACTGTATAATTTGATCCAGCTTTATCGTATGTTTTAATTAATATACCTCACACTATGTCTATATTAGCACAATAACATACCTAATGTAACCCTACACTGCCAGTGACGGTTCTAGGAAAGTAATCAGTGGGAGATTCAAGAACTGCTTGCTAAATATGTGGCACATGTTGAGACTGTAGTATAGATATATTAAACTGTAACAAATCCTTTGGTTCAAGGCTCACGATATACTATGATACAGTATACCCTGAATTTGGCGCCCCCTCCCTTCCCTCGTAAATAATCATTGATATAATTAATTTTAATTAATATAAATTTTCACATCGCAACATAAAAGCGATTAAAATTCAAGTCACCCTTCAGGATAGCATCTGTTAGTGATATAAAATAGTATTGCTCTTATGGTATGTTTATGTATTTTGATTGAATCTGAAGCAAAAGTAAACTCGTATATAAAGAAGAAATTTTCAAATACAATTTTGGCGCCCAGAGAAGCTGCCCCTTCTGCCACCCCCTAGCTACGCCCCCGACTATAATCAACGACATCTTACCTTATTACCAAACGCTAGCAACCACAGGTGTGTACTGTACTGTATATTCGCCCTTCGGTGTAGGTCAACTTTCCCGCCAATAAGTGGGTCCTCCGGCCCCCGCTGTACGAGCCACATAGTTAAAACGCCCGCTGATAATTTATGTTTATTAAAATTTGATGCGCTCCTTTTCTTAAACTATCCCGCTACGGAATAACCCAAACGTTCACATTTTCGTCCCCTGCCTCTAGACATACAGACTCCAACTTTCAAAATGAGAAAAAAGGAAACAAATAACTGGGATTTTTTTTTTTGCTCCATTTACAACAAGTAAGTCATCCATTAAGATATGTTTTAATTATCCCGAATGCAAACCAAGAGGCAGTAAAAATATGATATATCCACAACCAAACAAATCCCAGTTCCTACAGTTTCTGCGTTTCCCTGGCCAGTTGTGCTAAACCTACCATCCTAAACACTCGTCGACAAATTCTCACCAGGGCTTTGTGGTGATAAGTTCTAGTTTGTTACTAAGCACATACCATGGCTTCCTTGGTGCCTCTCCAGACAGGTTAGTGTGTTCCGGCTGTTAAAACAAATTGCTAAATCAAGGTAGTGTACAATCAAAGACAAAAGTCGTGTCGCGGTTTTGTCCCAAGATTAAATATAACTCGTGAAACATTATGAGTCCCCCCTACCACATGACAGAGAGCACCAAAAGTTTAGCTCTTCGGCATATGTTTTCACCAAATTTCACTATATTTTGTCTTTCATTGTACATGCGTTAGTTAAATGTAGGAAAAGTCACAAACCATACCAAATCAAGCAAACCCAACCTTTACCTATCTTCCCTTACGTTATTTAAAAGACGTACGTATTCATGTAACTTTTCCCTACTATTTGTCCGCAGATTCGTAGCTTAAATTCCTTGAAGGAGCCCAGGTCAGGACTTTCTGGTGCGATTATACTATAGTTAAAGACAATAAATCAGGCCTCTGGCTGTAGACCAAGTTGCCGTAGTGACAAAGGAAGAAATTCCACACTGAATCAGTACAGACAGACGAACCACCATCTTCCTGTATAGAGGAAAGAAATGCCAAATGGCCATCTTGCTTACGCGGTCCAAAATGTTGGCTCGCATTACAAACACTATTTTGCATTTTTTTTAATCAAACTGACTAATCAATTCTACCAAAAGTTAAATATATATGCAACTAGAGATAGCAAGGTTAAATACCGTTTGAATTTGAAAACCGTCTAAAATAAATTTTTAACCACCAATAACGCCGCTCTTGTTGCTTACACATAATTCTCTACTTACTCACTTTCCTCCAACGCTTTACTTAAAATTAAGGGAATACTTCACATTATAGGTGGGGTTTTTTTTGGGGGGGGGGGAGGGGAGCGGGTGTTGCGGATTTTAATATGTTGAACTCTGACCTATAACCTTATTCTTGTTTTGGGTGCTCAGATGAGGAGGCGGGATCCACGAACTCGAAAGCGATTTATAACCCTTTTATAGGTTAGGTGACGATTTCAAAGGTGTATTTAGTGTTCTTTTTAGTATTTTCCCAGCATTTTCCTTCTACGGTACTTCAAAGCCCTATTACACAACCGGACTTGGGCCACTGGTGCACTCAGGACTTTTCCGCAGTGCTACCATCAGGCGAAGTATCGCCAAAATTAATTGCATTTTTACTTACCTTATTTATAAATTCGTGCACCCTGATCTTCAATCTCCTGCGAATTGGGTTGGAAACCAGTCACAACCGAGATGATCCACGTTAGTGAGACTGTACAGGCCGCCATGTTGACAGTTTACAAGACCAGCGGCCACTAACGGCTCTACTAGAACTTGACGGTGATTGGTCGAGTTAGACAAGATCGGCTGAATTTATTACTTGGGTCGCAAAAAATCCTCAAGAATCATTCTTACCTTATGAAAGTGGTGCAAAGATATGAAAAAAAAAGTGAATTTCAAATTAAAGTACATTATGATCTATGATAAAACTTTTGGTTTCACCAGGTACCCCTAGAACATACGAATCCAAGAAAGTGTCAGATAAAAGGCGCGAAAAAACCAAACCTAACTTGACCTAACCGACGTGCAATGCCATTATATATATATATATATATTTCATGTAAATCCACAATGAAAACGTGGATAAGATAAATCTTGATAAAATCACACGGGAAAAAGGAAACGTTGGAGCACCTTAGCTTTCGTCTTTATTCAAGACACCACCTTACTTGAAAAAATATATATATATAAAAAATTATCCGACCTGTAACGTGTTTATTTGAGTTGTGAAATTCAATGCAAAGTGATGAGGTGGTAGTGGCAATTGTATTCCTTATGGTCCATAGTCGCTTTTGATAATTAAAAAATAATGGATTTTTTCCCAATAGTTCAGACAGTTCTAAGACACTTTTCTTCCGTGATATTATCGTTGCAAAAAACTTATAACCGAGATAGTGGGTATTTTGTTTCATATTTTAAGCTCAATTAGCTTTCACTAGATCAGGTTAGCTTAAATTAGTTAGGTTTAGTTGGGTCACTGCTCTTTTAATACCAACACTTTGTTTTATTTTTTTTTGTGTGTTTTATATGATTTTTTATGGTTTGCTGGCACTTGATATATTAACATTACTAATTTCGGGAGTATATAATGTAATCAAAACATATTATAACTCTTAATTCATATACGTACTGTAAATGATATAATTTTAGGCCGGGGAAACCACAATTGACAGGCGAGGAGGTTATTGGACAGGCTATTGAGATTCTTTATGACATGTACTAGTAAGTAGAAAATAAATGTGATTTCCACCCTTATATTCAATATTTCTCCTATCAATTTGTATAAATATCCAATTACCGTTGTTTAAAACCTAAACAACTTAGAAAAAAATAATAATTAGGACATGGATGGTATATAATTATAATCCTAAAATAAGGGTCTTCTCACCTAACATTCTTTCAAGCATGTAAAACAAATATTGTAAGGAAAAAAAAAGTCACATCCGTCCTACCCTTCCTTCCTTCTTCCATGAATTTCCCAGCTGTCTTCAATCTCCTCCCTCTCTGATAAGGAACTTGCATTACATACCCTCCAACAAACGTACCTTCCCGAAGTCGACCATTCCTCCTCACCACCCCACGTGACTTACCCTGCAGAATGGACCCAGCCAGGGCCAGAGGTTAGGTGGTGGAGTGGAGGATTACTTTTGACCATGACTGTACTTATCGTCATACTATTATTTCAAAATAACATACGTATGTCGAGTACAGTATACAGCACCTATTCTTTAGACAGTGTTAGCTTTTTTTCTCATTCTAGACTTGCCAGTATCAGACATCAACACCCTTCCAGTAAAAAATATTAAATTTCTTTACAATTACGAGACAAGCTGCAAAAAATCAAGATGTCGAATTTGTGAAGGTTCAGTGTACACCATAGTTGATAATACACAGGCATGTTTACTGGTACAATTTGTGAAGGTTCAGTGTACACCATAGTTGATAATACACAGGCATGTTTACTGGTACAATTTGTGAAGGTTCAGTGTACACCATAGTTGATAATACACAGGCATGTTTACTGGTACAATTTGTGAAGGTTCAGTGTACACCATAGTTGATAATACACAGGCATGTTTACTGGTACAATTCTAGGGTTCAGTGTACACCATAGTTGATACACACAGCATGTTTACTGGTACATTTCAGAAGGTTCAGTGTACACCATAGTTGATAATACACAGGCATGTTTACTGGTACAATTTGTGAAGGTTCAGTGTACACCATAGTTGATAATACACAGGCATGTTTACTGGTACAATTTGTGAAGGTTCAGTGTACACCATAGTTGATAATACACAGGCATGTTTACTGGTACAATTTGTGAAGGTTCAGTGTACACCATAGTTGATAATACACAGGCATGTTTACTGGTACAATTTTATGCTATTTTGATAAATTGTCATAACTTATTCATATCTCACCTGCCTATTTACAAGTTATGATGAATATACTCTGAAAAATAAGGAAATACAGTGTAGTTGAAAGATGCACAAAATGCAAACATACTATTTTTCTTATGTGCAATGGACCAAGAAAAGATATATCCACAAGTTATGTGAAAACATCCATACGGAACTGTGGGTAAATTTAATTTTTTTTTATTTAAGTGACTTTTTACAGCAGGTGGTTATTCACTATTTGAAGTTGGTGGCTGTAGTGTCATGTTCTTAAACAATGAACTATAGTTGGATGTAAAACTTAACAGAACTTATAAAGTATTCCTAGAAAGTAGTTCACAGTTACCTAGCTATGATGTATGGGCCCACCACCATATTAGTGTGAAACCCAGATGCAGGTCCCATTTACATACTGTGAGCTGCAGTTTGTTGCTTTAGTGTAGAACAAATCTGTATGGATTGATCGATTTATTTATTGATTTTAAGCTCAAAGCCACACTGGAGCTAAGGCGCCTTTCAGCACAGAACAAATTACCAAGAGTTCTATTTTCTTAAAAAATAGGTCATGGCCTAGTTTAAAGCCTGTGTGTGCTGATTATTATTAGAGAATCATGTACAAGAAATTTGGTAATTGTATTGTTACAATAATGCAGAACCGGAAATGGATCAGTAACCAATTTTTCAGGGAGGTATATAAATACCATTGAAATACTCTGTAGTGATGTACTATGGTGGACAAAAGTTCCTTCCTTCAGCCAACCACAATGTGACTGAATCACCTGAGGTTCGAAGAACGAAGCAACTGAGGGAAGTGCTGTAATCGTCCAACAGATGGCGCAGTGTAGTGTGTATGATGGGGGCCGGAGAGAGAACTGAGGGAAGGGACTTTTCTCCACCACAGTACAGTGAGTATAATGATCATAGCCCATTATGACCCATATTTCTGAAACACACTGTGTTACTGAAACAGCAAGATACTAAGATTTTCAAGGAGTTACCATGCCCACAAAGTCTGGTGACCAAAATTTTACAAAAAGCACATTACAGGATAAGTGTACCATACTGTAATTCAGAAGGTCATGAGCATCAACCCTGGTGATTTTAGAATGTTGCATTATTAGTGACCTACATCAACGTGTTAAGTCATATTCTACACTTTCATGGGTTAACCAAGATAACCTGTCAGTGGCTGTTGGGTAAAATCAGAACTGGATGCCCCCCTCTCCCCCACACACACACAAACCTAGGGCACCAACCCACAAAATGAAGAAATCAGGGAATGGGCAGTTCTGTTGACCCAGCTGCCATCTGGCACATTGAAGCAAAGTTTTATAGCTAGATGACCTTGCTAATGCCAATCCATAGGGTGGTAACAGCTGGCAAGGCAGGGTCGCAAGTCCCTGAGGTAATAAAAATCTACCCGCCTACCTGAAAAAAAGTACATGTAATGTGCTCTTAGTTCCCCTAAATATAGATCATAGTGATTTCATTTTCAGAGATGTGACCAGAATTATTAGATGGTCAAACATATTTGAAGCCTAGTGATATTAACATGTTGCATTTATATTCACCCAAAGTGGGGTACAGTACAAATTAATGGAACAATACCATAACAGCAGAAGGATGACAAAAACAATCCTACCATCACAAATAACACTTTATTAATGATGTTCAAGCAAGTCATTGGACAAAAGCAAGCCCATCCTATCCATAAAGAACCAATAAACTGTTCGTGACACATAATATACCATTTCACCATCTTACCAGTGGACTTTATGTACAAATGCTGTTTCGTGTTTCAAGATTTCCTCTGTTACCCTATATTGTACATTAAACTTGGGAGGAAACTGTGGAGCTAAAATACTAAAATCTCTTATCCAACTTATTTCTGACCAATTTTATCTTACACAAAATATTTTCCTTTTCATTAATAATAAATTATATCTACTTCACGTTGCTTTTACAGGTCCACTGTTATACCTCTTTGGTTAATTAAATATCTTTTAAGTCAATGCAACATGCCCAATCCATCCCAGCCATTGATAACATATTGGAAAGGCTTTCCCTCAGTGGGTTAAATAACGCAAGCCTCAATAATACAGTTACCTGGCACAGCATCTTGGGAGTAGCTGCAATTGGCTTATAATTATTACAATGCGCACTTTAGTATCCTTGATCAAGTTGTGTGCAGGGGAGGTTGGGCCAAGAAGTATTACACCAAGTCACTGTGCTAATGATCCGATTATTAAATTCTTGCTAATTGATGCAATAAATTCTCAGGTATCAAAACCTAGAGTGCATGAATAAATGTAGATTAGCAAACTGTAACCCAAGGGAGGGTTCAAGTGGACAAACATTTCTTTATTACTGTAATTCTGCAGGTGAATTTTTCAGTACAATTTGATTGATTTAATAATTAACATTTGTATTTATATACATGCCATTATTAACCCTGTTCACCAGTAGGTACTTGAACATTTTACTCCAATATATGCAAATCTAAAATATTGAGTTTCATGATGGAACTTAATTTATTAAATGCAGAATATTCTATCACCTTGCTGTGTCAATGGGCTTCAAAAATGTGTACTTCTGGATGCGAGACCCACAACTGGTTCTAGTTACCAGGGTCTTACATCCTAACCTCTCAGCACTGCCTGCAGGCCATATACAAAGGACAGTAATATGGTCCAGTGTCATCGTCTCTAATGACACTTTTTCCCTTTAATATACATGTTAAAAACTAAATATGCCATATACTACAGACTTGAGGAATCCTAACAGTTTCATTTACAAGTATAAAAACATAAATACACTAAGTAAGTGGTCCAAGTACAAAACTATTTTCAATAAAATCAATAATTTCTTTACAATGACTCGCAAAATAAAGTAACACCGTGCACACAAGAAAAACAATCAAAAGTTTTAATAGCTTGGAATAACTATCATAATTACTGATACCTAACTTGTCATGTGCACTAACACAGCACAGCTATTAACTCAAAACTGACACAGGAGCCCCAATTGCCAACCTTGTGTGACTTATCAGAACACCTTGGCAAGGAAACTGAGCAAGGAAATGGTAAACAAACAACTCAGTGTGCCTTACTTCTTTATCTGTGAGGATAATATTGAGCTTTCAGTGACCAGAAAATTTGGACAATTTTACTTTTTTCCCTTCAATGATACAAAACTGAGTCAGCAGCCAATTAATCAATGATGAGCATTTTCTTGGTGCTGTCAAAACACAAGGAAGACACCATCTTGCTCCATTCTGTCAATGATAACTTTAGACAATCTTTATACATATCACGTCATAAGACACACAGTTGTGATTTATTAAAAAAAAGACAAGGGAAAGTAAACTAATCAAACTGTTTAAATTTAATATATTTGAAGAAACAGTTTGAGGAGTGTATTGTTCCTTGCCCTAACTCCTGCTGTAAGACTCAAACAATGGGGACCTGAAAACTAGAATTATTTTGTTTAACCCTCGGGCTCTAATGGAAATTACTGCACGGGTTGTAAAATTAAAAAGAAGGGGTGATACGTTTCTCATTGTTATTATACTGTACATGAAAATCAATGCATCAATTTTGTAATGTACATCTCTTGACATCATATTTGCAATTAATATGAGTTTACACCATCAGCCCATAAGTGTACAAAATTGAGACTTAAAATCCCAGAGAAGAGTTGTGTTGATAAAGAGGCCAACCTCAGAAGGCAATATTAAATATATTCTTCCATTGGTTAATTGAATAAGGAGAAAATTGCTTTCATATTGTTCTCAAAGTTGCAAGGGTCACTCAGTTTTATAATTAAGAGAAGAGAAAGAGAAGGGGAGAGAAACTTATAGTGTTTTGTGCAGAAAAATTTGCATACACAATAAATGAGTACAACTTTGTGAAGAAAACGGCAAGATTTCTTCCATTTTTGTAAATGAAAATGAATATCAACTTTCACGCATTTAGAAACTGAAATTCTTAATACAGCAACAAGACTTTAATGTCTTGTATTCAGTTATTATGTCACTGCTGAGCCAGATCATACTATTACTTGTTACATAGGATGAGGAGTGTACTTCTCCTCCAGACTTGAGGCCTGTTTGAAATTACCTAAGCACAGCCTTTGGCAAAAGCTAATGCACGATAGACAAAGTAATTTGATAATTCACCTTTAAACAGCTGCATAGAATTTAACTTAGTATTTGTTATGTAAATAAAATTATAAGTATGCAATATAAACAAAATTTAATAATCAAGAGATCTGTAATGGAACCTGGATTACAGAAATACAATTTAGCTTGTTCTGTAAACATCATTAGAGGAAATGTGAGCACAGTTGATAGCTGTAAGAACATTTTCAAGACTTGAACCAACATTACATTTTTAATGAGTAACACAATCAACAATCACTTAACTCCATTATTCCTCTCATGTACAGTAATCCAAGTCCATCTTAACTTTTAGGTATCAAATTCGAATCTTACAACAGTAAGAATTTCCTTGGAAATTTTTTGGTCCTTACACACAACAAACACTAAGTCAAGATTCAACACATTAGGATAATTCATAATCTGACAAACAAAGCCACGTCGGCAGACTGTGGACTGACCACAACAGGTGCCTCATAACAAATTACTAACATGACCACCAGTTTTAAAAAAATAATAAACAAATAAATAAAATATCACCACTCAATCTAGTACAGGTATATGGAAGAAAAACTACATTTATTACAAAAAAAGCAATGAAAACTCTGACGTGTAAAATAAATATACTGTATTTCAATATCCCTTGTTTATTCAACTACTAAAAAGCAAATATTTCATATTTAACATTAATCTATCCATCTCATCCATTAATTAAAATTATTCATTCATATAAACTGATTTTGGTTATCACATGGCAAGTTACAGTATATGATTAGAACAGTTCATAGCAAAACCACTAGTATTCAAATTATGCTTCTACATATAAACATTTCATTTCAAGCCACCTCCTCTCGCATTCATGGTGAATACTAATGAAAGGCTTTCTTTCACTTAATATATGTTAAGCCTCACATTAAAAATTATAAGGCAGAGTGCACAAAAATAGTTCTGAAGTAAATTCCATTGCACCAAGAGTCATGATAGTTACCAGGGAGAAGCCACTCATTACAAGTGCCACCTCTCAAATTACACAAGCACTGATAACCTTTGACCATATCTCAATGTAGTGCCATTTCCATATACTTTAAAAAAGGCAGCCAAATTAAGTTCATGTCCAAGGTTCATAATCATTACTCATTTCATTACACCATTCATGTCCTGGGACAATACTACATCCAGTTACAACACTCAGACTGAAACATGAGCAAAAACCTGCAATTATTGGTTCCTAACTTACTGTATCTTTTGAATCCATCCCCTGAGTGCAGTGTAAAAAGATGGTATAGATTAAGCATAAAGTCTGTGCTTCTATTTCTTGGCCTCCCCTGAGAGCAGAGTCTATAGTAGGAGTATGCAAGTGATGTTAGTTGCTGTGGGGCCTACATAAGACCACCCCAGAGGAGTCACACAAAAATACCCTAGGAAGAGGAAACCTACAGAGGAGCCTTAGCTTTGAGTCCTGCGGAGGTGTCCTACTGGGTGTGACTGACCCCTTCAGTGCTACATGTAACGTTAGTAGTCTACGCACAGCACTGTCGAGCTGCACCTCGATCATTCCTCCTCTCTGGGCGAACAACACTGTCTGGGTTTTCCTGCAATGTAAACATGATATTTTGATGTTCAATAAACCTTTATAATGTTTTTTTTCTGTAAAAGAATCAATTAATATAGGAATAACAAAAAAGGAGCAACATCACTCTGCTTTTAAGATTTCTAAATTTATATGGATGACTTTGGAATGAAGAAGAAAAAAATATGATAGGAGTAGATAGATGAAAGTGACTTCTTGAATCTAGAGAGAAAGGGATAAAGAAAGAATAATAAATTTACTGAATAAACAAAATATGATAAATACTAGTACAGTAGTTAAATATGATAAATACTAGTACAGTAGTTAAATAAAAGCCAACTACATGATCTGCAATGACAGGTGAACACATACATTTATCCATTTTGTGAAGAGGTTATGTGCACTTGCTACTTTTGAAGAGGACCATACGAGTACTACTGTAAATACAATGTTTCTAAAAAGTAAAGTATAATGGACACGATAGTAGTTATTAGAAGACTTGTGGAAACAATGTAAGAGTGGACACCAAACTGGAACCTAATTTAGACTAAGTCACTAACATATCATCTATTGCCTGACACTTTAGATGTTCAATTTTCACAAGAACAGGAGTGCATATGAAATCTGTAGAGCAAAGACCTGAGAACAGCAGTACATTATAAGCTCCTTGGCAAGTTTGACCTTTGATATTTGGTTGTGACATTCAACTCCGACAGACTTCATTTTACTTTTTCCACTTCATCTATGCATAATACACATTCAAGTTAACACTTCCAGGGTTGCCAGCCTTTTTTTGTTCTCACCATAACATGTCAATTTTTTTTTTCTTAAATTTCATGATCATTATACAGAACTACCAAAGCTTCATTATTCATATTGAACCTTACCATGGCTGTGATGTACAATGAAATCAACATTTCTTAATCATGAAAAACCGCGCCATTCACTCCCAAAAACTACCTCCTCCATTAATGGTCTGTATATTGTACTGTAGTTTATTTTTATATACCTACAGTGATTGCTCCGTCAACCGGATCAATTGGCAGAGCACTTTCGGGAAGGAGAAATTTCCGGGTAAAGAGAGGACTCGTACCACGAAAAAAAATCCCCATCACTGGATTTTTCCTGAATTTAGACAAACTTTTAGATTTACAGACTCTGGTATCAACATGTCTAAGTTTTTTCATTAAAAAATTGAGTTCCCAACATTATAGCGTGTTGATATAATTTTTATCAGAACAACTTATTGAAACACACTTTAGAGAATTTATTCATGACCAACACAGTAACAAATTAATCTTTCCACCATAATTAGCACAAATGCCATGGATAAAAGTATATACAGTATACTGTTTTGCCTGCCATTTTTGTCCCTTTTTTTCTTTCTTTTGATGGCCAGATTTACAGGACCTCCAACACCTACAATAATTAGATGAGGCTGGGACCGGAGTGTTTTAAGATTCACCAAAGCATCTGTATTAATGAACCTATGTTCCACAAAATGCAAGTTTACAGATATCCATGTACCTAGTGAGACAAACATGGACAAAGAGAGCCATACCATATTAATGGGTTCATTTTTATGTCAGCTGGTTGTCAAACCATCCTAGACTATACAATAAGCCCTTCCTAGTCAGGGGTTTGCGATTCGTGGTTTTGACTATTCTCGGTAAGCAGATGGTTATTTGTTTAAGAGAATAGGACATGTTTTTATGGGTTTTTATCCTTTTCTGTTTATTGCACATATGGCAGTAAAATAGTTTTTCAACAGCTTCAATCTAAGGGTTTAGTGTTTCTGAATATGATGGTGACCTCTGTTTTTGTGAAAAATGATGTGTGCTACCTAATTTTTGTATCCATATTGAGTTTGTTATAAAAATACAGAGCAGAAAACTAACTGTACCCAGTCCTAATGAAAAGAGCACAATTAACTCAGCAGTAAAATCTTGTGATCTAAGTAAGATCAACCTCTTTCCCCAGTGTTGGAAAACATGCTCCCCAAAAAAACAGCATCCAGCTGGAAATAACTAACTTAATACTGTAATAAGATCATCGTCTTTTACTATGTCATTTGCAGCCAAATTAATTTTATAATGCATAATTCAAACCAGGCTGATGACATTACAGTTCTTATTAACTTCCACTCCACACACAATAATTCAGGATACAGTACCAGCAAAATATTTTGGATCTCTGCAGTCCTAATGTTTCAGAATTTAGTAACTTCTACGTAACTGAAATTGAACTTTGTTTGCACGTCAATGGTTAGCATTATACCGTAAAGAACAAAGGCAACATTACCTGTGGGTCACGTCCTGGGGTCTTGTTGAGGATGGCTTCAGCAAGTTCTAAGAAGGCTTGTTCAATGTTGATGTTGGCCTTTGCCGACGTTTCAAGGAATCGAATACCATGTTCTCGTGCAATCTGAAACAATGCAGAAATTGTAATATAATTGTCAAACAATCAATAAATTTCATTTTTGTATGAGGAAAAAGCTCAGGTTGTGGCATTATCATGACATCAGTCTAACTACATCAGTTGATGATCACACATGACAAAGTTCCATAATATTTCCCAAATTTTGTTTACTGAGATAAAGGATACAAATAATATGCACCAAATGAAAAGGAATGGAAAGCATATGGGGATGAAATTCACTTGGACTTCATGTAGACTAAGTTTACACAAATTCTGATCAGTGCGACAAATTGAAACAAAATTTGTATCGGTATAATAAACTGAACCAACTGCTTACTTCACTTGAACGTCAAATAAAATAATTTAATACTGTACTTAAAAGACTGAACACTTAAAATGGCATCCACTAGACCCATAGTACTAGGATCAACTGACCCATCTCACCAGTTCATCATCAAATGTCCAAAGGGGTTGAAATAAACAAAGCCTTGCAGAGTCAATTGGGTGATAAATCCTAAAGTTACCAATTAGTGTAACTCTATAAAGGATATATAAGGTGACCAGACATGAACAGTTAATGAGAAAGAAAAGTACAATGTGAAACAAACCAAACCAATAAATTCCTCAAATAAAGTCTGCAAAGACAAGAAGGACAGAGGTGAACTATTCCAAGTATCTGCAATGAAGAGATCAACCATGCAACACATTCTCAGCAAAATAATTTGGGAGGAGGTGAACATGTCACTAGGTTTCAACCCAGTGATCATGAAGCCAAACCAAATCTAGAAGCCAAGCCGAATCTCAAAGCCACCAGTGGGCTTAAAATTTAAACCATTGAACTCCACTTGATAAAATAAATTGCCACTATATCCTACTAAGCCCCCAGGTAAGGTGCAGGTTCAAACATATACTGTTCTAGTGGAACTATCTGGAGGTTATAAAATAAGTACAGGATAATTCCAAACAACATTTACAAGAAGCTTTTGTTAGTACCAAACAGTCTATAGCAACACTTACCGCTTCTCCTTTTTCCTTGGGGATTACACGCTTGTCCTCCATGTCACACTTGTTACCCAGGATCATCTTTTCTACATCTTCATTTGCATGCTGAAAATATTAAATGTTTTAAAGAAAATTATTTCAACTTATTCATGTGTCTCACAATTTTTAATAAAGTACAAGCAAACCTCTTATAATTGAGCCAGTCTTACATATTTCTGCTTAATGGACATGAAAAAATTAAAAATAAATTATTAAATACAGTTTAACATTAACCCCTTCACTACTGGGATGCCACTTTTAATATTTAATTTGACTCATGCCAGACCATTTTATTCAGCCCAGAGAGGAACCTGTATGAAAGGTGTTAAGGACGTTATACCATTAATAAAAGAAAAAAATTAAAGAAAAACATCCATCAAAAATATGAAACCACCACCAAACATTCCCGATGCCAACAAGCACACAACTAATTAACGTGTACAAGCCAAAATTTGCACCAGTTCTGTCTCCACTCTCCTGCACACGTTACTTAAAAATTTTGGTCCACCATGTCTGGAATATGGCCTTTAAGTGATTGTTCACACATCAGTCAAGGTGACCAAGAATGTCATTGGTATGGTTGTGAAAATGTGGTGATGCAGAAGGCTGAGTAGGTGTGCAGCAAGAGCAAGAGTTGTGGTAAACAACAAAAGCTTTGACAAAATTAACTGCCGAGTGTTGATTAAATTTAGTTTTTCAGTTAATAAATGTCAATATTTTTGTTATAAATATATATAAAAGGGCAAAACAATTGCATGGCCATTACCATTAGCTAAAGCAGCTGCCCTGTAGCATTAATATGGTAATAATAAACACTGTCAGGAAGGCACTATGTTGTATTTTAAAACATTAACTGCTGTAACACTCCTGAGGAACAGATATTGCCTGTTATAAGAGGTCCGCCTGCACTGTACATTCCACAGCATTTTTCCTATTTCAATAACTACATGCTACATCACCAGGAAGCTTAAAAACTACAAACTACAGTACTGTACATACTGTATACACTGTATGTAAAATAATTTGTACAATTGGCTAATTTCAATGTACTGTACAGGGTTCTCAAAAAAAAAAAAAAAAAAAAAAAATCAAATACAATATCCAAAACCTGCTGCAGTTAGTATAACACAGACACACACACATACCAAGGAATTTATATTTGTACTAGAGGCACACGGGTGTCCACCCTATAATGAAACAACTTTGAAGCCTTATAAATTTGTATTTAATAATGCAAACAGGAATATTCTCGGTCAGTGTTCTCGAGTTTCATTTGGTGTATGGGTACATATCATTCTGGTACATTAGGGTAAGCATTCAACATGTGCACCATTCATAGAATGGACTAAATCACAACGGTAATTAATTTCCCTAGACACATTTTTTAACATCTCGAGGGTTAGAGGCCATCACTGCTGCGTGATGCACTCTTTCAGCTGAACAATATCCTTTACCCCAAAAAAAAAAATCAAGCAGGGTAAAGTCAGACAATCTCGGTGGCCAGGAAATGGGTTCGTCTCTATCCAGCCAATGAGCTGACACCCAGGTGCAGGACAATGTTCAGCTGAGAGAGTGCATCACACAGCAGTGGTGGCCTCAAACCCTTGAGATGTTAAAAAATGTGTCTCGGGAAATTAATTACCGTTGTGATTTAGTCCATTCTATGAATGGTGCACATGTTGAATGCTTACCCTAATGTACCAGAATGATATGTACCTATACACCAAATGAAACTCGAGAACACTGACTGAGAATATTCCTGTTTGCATTATTAAATACAAATTTATAAGGCTTCAAAGTTGTTTCATTATAAGGTGGACACCCTGAACATTTGTAAAACTACTTAGCCTAGTGGTTACACATATTGGCAAAATCTCTACAAATTGCAGGAATACATGTAGACTGTCAATGATGCAAAAGAAAACAAGTAAAACAAAAAAGGGGGGAGATGGGGTAACTACAGTATAGCATTACACAGAAGTTGTAAAGACAAATGTCAATCAAAATACTTTATGCAATAACTTTCCTCCAAAATGCAAACTCTTGATTTCTGTTATTCATGAATAAAGCAAACACGGGGGGAAAATATATACTGTACCTGTACTATACAGGTATAAGTTTTTTACGTAAGTAATATCTCCGTTAGCCAGAATCCCTCAAACCCGAAACCCTCCAATAATAACCAGAATTGAAATTCTCGGAAAATCATTCCAAAAGCCGGAATTTTCCGGAAAATTCCGGCTTTGGAAATGATTTTCCGAAGGGCACATTTTCCGGAAAATATCCCAATACCCGGAAAATTCCAGGGATGGGGGGATATTTTTCGGGTTCGAGTGACGATGTAATGGGCAATTTCTGGAACTTCCAAGAACATTTTTCTGTTACACGGAAAATTCCAGGGATGGGGGATTTTTTCCGGCTTTGAGAGTCGTCTTGTTACCCGCAAATCCCCCATTCCCGGAAGTGCTCTGCGCCAATTGTTCCGGCTAATGGAGATATCCCTGTACATGGAAAATACTGAACATTCAATATTAAGAACCAGGACATCAGGCTTTTTAATTGTACTAAATGATTATATTGTACACACATGTATTAGCAAATTGACAATGGGAATTCACACGTGACTATGAACCAATGTGACAATACAGTACACCCTTTCAGCTGTTATATCAGATAATACAACAGTCAGCCTCAGTCATTGTTAGAAAGCAACAGGTAAAAAGTACTCTAATGGGGAACCTCTTTATCTCACATATACAGGGGGTCCTCGTTATACATTGTACTGTACAATATTTCACATACAGTATAGTTATGTCACTAACAAATATATGAAGGGAGGGAATGCTGGCTCGACTGAGAGGACAACTCTCCTGTAATTTCACCATAATCCCCATATTACTTAGGTTCAATTGGTGTTAGGTTAATAAAATATCGTAAAATAATCCCCCACGTCCCACAATCAACCCTAGATGAGTTATTGCATTGTATTATACTCCCAGCCTCTTGTTTACAGAGTAGTAACAGCTGATCATTCCCACTCTCCCTACCAATGTTGACAGCAGTCACCATCTCTGTTCAAGAGGCTTGGCACTTACCACAGGATCTGTCTTCAGCATTAGTATACTGTATAATATTTTAGCATACTTATCAGCACTAATAAATATTATTGTAGTGTATAATGCATCTCTATATGGCCTGGTTTATGAACTGATCAACTGCCTGGGTGTACAAGTAGCAAAATCATTCCATCCTGTATCACTCAAAGGTAATTAATAATGTTGTTATCAATGTACTAACTCCATATCAATAATTATACGGCATGTTTTAATGTCCCTGTCGTAAGCTGATTAGCTGAAAGTTCTCTCTCCAGGAACACATCCTGAGCTTTCAAGGGGTATTATTACATGATGGAATGCGTATACTGTACAGTACACCTAATTACATTAATTCTTAAGGGGAAAATTCCTCATTATTACACATTTCACTAAGTCGCGTTCCTCTGGAATAATACTGCATCAGATGTATAATAAAAAAACCCTGTGTGCACTTGGCCATATTCACACTGTATCATTACTTTATGGTCTGCAAAATTTCCTTGACCTTCACAATATCCTTTTCAAGGACTTTATTTTTTCCCTTCAGTCAATCCTGCTTTGCATCTGTCAATTCTTGTTTCTTGTCACCTACTCTCTCATACATGTGTATGTGCTGAGACAACCCACAAACTATATGTTGTTTCTCTACAAGAGCAATTGGTAAAACCGACAAATAAAATTTTAAAGGAAATATTTTAATTATCTGTGAATGCTATTAAAACACTTGAAGGTGATTACAATTTAGCAATTACAGTACTGTATACCTGTACTCAGCTGCCCCCAAAAAAGTCGAGTCCCAGATTGAACAAGAGAAAAATATCAAAGGACGGAAATACTGTAATGGACCTCAGTACAATAAGGGCCTATGTTATTAACTGGAATTTGAGATGATCACCTGTTTCAGCTCAGTCACAGAGTATTTCAATGTTCTGAGAATCAATACTGTAATGGTTACACACATTTGAGGTGCAACCCTATGGCTAAGGGCATGTAATGAATTCCTAAAGTTTATGGGTTATTGTATGAAAACTGCAGCTACCTATGATTTTTCTTAAACACCACCACTACATAACAAACTTAAGTGCTCCCTTGTTCATCTTGATATTTTCTCCCGAAATTAAAAATGCTTTAACTTGACACCAGGAAATCCTGCACCGACCACATATGCAACACAAGTCATGAATTTATGTCCTTACCTCATCTATATTTCTTAACCATTTTGCTATATTATCAAATGACTTCGCATTTGTAATGTCGTAAACCAACATTATACCCATGGCCCCTCTGTAGTAGGAGGTTGTAATAGTGTGGAACCTCTCTTGACCAGCAGTATCCCTGAAAAATATAACAGATTTTATAATGGATTTTTATTAATTTTATTTTTTTTTTGCTGGGATAGGAATGTGGGTTCTATACAATGTTAATTGATAGCTGTTTGAAAAAAAAAAATTACACACACACCTGTCAAACTACAAACTGTACTCTACAAGGTTCTAGGTCATGATCACCATTGCACTATGTCATGTAGATCTACAGCACAGCACACTACCAATCTGTACCTTGTCTGAGGGCCTCAAATATATTAACTAAAAAATACATCTTAGCACATCCTAATGCCAATCCCATATCAACTAAACCTTATTTTATTTTCATGCTGCAAGAAAATTGTAAACCACAACCAGACAAAGTAAAGAGTCATTTGAAGATGGCGTACATTCCACATCCCTATATCCCCTTCATGGTGTCCTGGGCTAGAGAACAGGGAACCATGTCCTACATACTGAGTCCCTCTACAGGATAGGAAAACTGTTGTGAGGGTGGAGCTCAGGTTAGCAGGAAATTGGATCTGACTAATTAAACAAGCCAACACAATCTCAATGTTGAGCTGATCCCCAAAAAGCTTTCTAATTAACTATAGTACTGTAGAAGAGAAGAAGCACACGGTATTATGAACCCCAAAAGGCAATCTTAGCAGACCAAATGAAAAATTCCTGATTCCTGAATGCATTATACAGATGAGCTTATGATCTCTCCTCCATTAACAAAAACTGCTTTGAACAGACAGGTTGAACTGCAGTGGTAGCAAGTCACTCCCATGAACCTGACTCACCCATAAGATTGAAGTAGGATTGCTATGAAATTTTACTCTTGTATCATCAATCTGTCACAGAACTTAAGTAGACAGACTCGGTGCCAAACAGTTACAATCTTAGTTATACAGTAGCCTCAGGTTATTTTGTGGTTTTTACTGCATTATTTTTCCAGTTACCAAAATTTCTAACATTTTCCTATATATTACGAGAATTTTATTAGTTGTGCACGAAAAGCCAGGCTAGAAGTCTTATATCAACTGCTGTACTTATACGCCTATTGTACCATGTACTTCCTCAGCTGCAGCTGCTTCTCAATTCTCCTCAAGTTTACCACTTGCACTACCTAACCACTCAGCAGCTACTTATCCTTCCCGTTCAAGTGAGAAAAACAAGAGAATGACATTTAATTTAGAAGAAAAACTCATATTTTGGGATAAATTTGAGTACAAAATGTCAGTTGTGACACAATGAAATGGGGTAAATTTAAGAATGATGCACAGAATCAGACTTTAGGCAGATAAATATCATGTTGAGCCATCCAACATTTAAGGTCATCACAGTACCAAGAAACGGAGGATGTTCTGAAGATTTGGAAAACGAACATGCAACAATGTAACGCTGCACGGAGTGGTCTAATGATTCAGGCTGAGGCAACAGAAATTCATGATCAGTTGCTCATGAGAGATGGCAAGCTAGTTAATGATAAATTCATTACAAGCCAAGGCTGACTTCCAACTTTCATTAAATGTGCTGACCTAAGCTGCATGACTCACTGGAGATGATACAGCAGAATAAGTGAATGGAGAATTGACAAAATGAAAGAAACCCATAAAAATAATACAGATTATTTGGTTTATTCAGGTATCCAGGAAAAACACAACTAATCTTTGTTTTATTTATTCAAGTCTGCTAGTAAGCCATTGTTTCATTTATGTAGGTGTGTTAATGGACCAGGAACCATGTCAGTTGAACTCCACATTGGAAATACTGTACATAACTGAATGTTGTGCAACTTGGGAACAAAATTTCTATAGAAAATAAATGCTTCCCTACTCAATGAAAAGCCCCCAAAATAGGAAGGCATATATATATATATATATATATATATATATATATATATATATATATATATATATATATATATATATATATATATATATATATATATATATATATATATATATATATATATATATATATATATATATATATATATATATATATATATATATATATTTTTTTTTTTTTCCATTTTATCATGAAAATATGCACGGCTGCACAACACAGTATGACAATCCTACAGCTTCATTGTTTACAACTGGGATGGTTTTCATTCTCAAAAAATTTGAAAATGTGATTCCTCTCATTGAGGAGGAGGAGGGGGGAGGTTCTTTTCATGATGTAAAAACAAATTTATCTTCTAAAAAAAAAAATCCTCGTGTTGCTGGTTTATGTGTACATCCATTTTCCAGTATCACTGCCCAATCTGTGGGAAGCTGGGCCGGTCAGAGGCAGCAGGCTGTCATGTACAGTACTGAGTTTTTTGTGTGTGTGATTTGTTTTGATATTATAAAGTTTATATTTTTCCATGGTGTACCAGAATGCTGTACATTTCTTGCACGTGTTCTCTAAGTAAATACATCTTTTAAGTACTGCTTGGTGATTTTGGGGGCTTCCAGTCCCTAACCCCTTATTGTATATTGTTTCAAGTACAGTACCACTATACAGTATCTTGATTGTTTACTATGTGAACATCCTCAGTTCTTATCTCATGAAATAACCCAAAGCTACTATGGTTCTATCTTTTATGGCAAAAATCTCTATTTAAAAAAATTGTACTCCAATCTAGACTCTTCACCCATCAGACCACACCCAAGATGAATTAGTCAAACCTATGAGGATTTTAGTGCAGCTACCGGTACAGTACAGTACTTATAAAAATTAGAATATATTGTAGATAAAATATATACCGTAACCAGTTCATATTGTTCTTACCATAATAGGTCATTAACCATCAGTAGATAATGTACTGTACTGTAATTTCTAGCATTATACACTTTATTGTGTATGAATGTTTAACCTGTACAATACAGTACACATTTTCGAGTCAACAGAGGGGTAACATCCCTAGAAAAGGTGCACTGAAGAGCAACTAAGATGATTCCAAAACTAAGTCATCTCATTTATCCAGGAAGACTGAGGGCCTTAGGACTAACAACCCTTCAGACGAGACTCAATAAGGTACATCTCACCGAAACATTCAAAATCCTGAAAGAGACGAAAAACGTGAACCCGGGCCATTTCTTAGTGATGTTACGCACCACTAACACAAGAGGACATAACTACAAGCTCGCCAAGTTATCATGCAGAACGAATATAAGGACATACTTATTCACACAGAGGCTGGTAGACCTAAAGAATGGTCTACCAGCCCAAGCTATGGAATCAAGAACAGTACTGGGGGTACCCGACTTATGATTGCTCGCCGATATGAATGAGGTTAAACTTTAAATTTATAGTACAGTACTGTATCTTATTTACTTGACCTTTCTTTTACTTTTATTTACTGTATTTTGTCAATCTATTTCTTCTTTTCTCTTAAATTAAGTGAGTATATATACAGTATGAGGACTTAGGCTATGATATAGTGAGATTTTAAACATTGTTCTGTAAGTACGGTATGCACATAGCATGTGTTTCGACTCGAGTTCATCTTCGACTTAAGAACGTCCTCAAAAACGGAACCCGTTCGTAATCCGGGGACCCCCTATACTGGGCTTCAAAACAGCCCTCGACTAATTTATCAAGAACAAAGGAGGAACTGTACACAGGCCATTGGCCACCTCTCGTGGGTGGTCATTAGGTCAGGTAAACAGACAAGACAGGTAGAGACAGAGCCAACGAACAAACATCTTGATCCTGGCAACACTAATGACTGATGCTGATTATGGTCATGATTATACAGAAGAGACTTATGCAGTGCTCATTATTTTTTCATTGTTGAAAGAACCTTTGAAACTAACAATTGAAATTCTAGCTTGGTGTAACTAAACTTTCTAAAACAGAACTAAAAATTTCTTGGTTATACCTAATTTGGGCTCAATTAAGATATATAAAATTGAAAAGTAATTCAGTATGATTAAAATCAGGTCATTAAAACTTTTACGGTTAACAATAATGACAGTGTTGATTGTATTATATCACAAGTAGGCTGTAGTCAGGAGTTTTTTACACTGGTGTGAGCTCTATAACTGTCCCACTGGAGATGTCTGGGGGCAGGTTAGTCAAATTATGGAATGTCAAATGTTAAATAGTCTAGCTTATATTATTTACATTAAAGAGGCTCAATGACTGTAAATATATTTTAAGATCATCATCAATTATGGTAGCCAATATCTGCACTTTAACAACACTCTTGTAAGTAACAAGTCAAGTCTATACAGCTTCAAGAAAAAATCATGACTCAGGATGTTTAGCTTAGTCTGTCTTCATTACAGTATAAGATAGTACAGTAGATACTAGAACAATAAGCTTCTATCTCAGTCAACCTGTCCTACAGTAATGTCAAGCTTGAACTTACCATATCTGCAACTTTATCTTCTTTCCTCTCAACTCGATGGTTTTGATTTTGAAGTCAATACCTGAAATGAGAAGAACATTTAAAATATTGTACAATACAGTATAATAATTAAAAACTTTTCAACTCACTCACAACATTAGTAGTGACTACACCACAGTACAGTAGGGTCGGGATATAAGAATTTTTTTATAACCAATTTTTTATATCGTGGCTACCAATATTATTGACATTTTCCAATATAGGCATCCCCGGGTTATGGCAACTCAGGTTAGGGAAATTCGCTCTTCCGGATTTTGTAAATTATGACCCATGTACAGTACCTGGGATATGGACAAAAAATTTGCCATTACAGAAATTGGGTATAAATATTATGCCGGTACTATTAGAAAAATAAATAAATTATAAAAATTTATTTTGTGTGAATTTCTTGGTGGTTGCTACAAGACTGTACAGTGGGGACGCCGCATATCCACGCCATGCCAACCCGCTCTGTTTGAACTCACATGCGGTCTTGTGCGCTTGGCCTCGCGACACTTACATATTCTGTATTCAGGACCGTATTACTGTGTACTCTTATTCAAGATGAGTGGAAAGAGGCCATCAAGTTCAAGTGAAAGCAGTGGTGCTAAAAGATCCCATAAAGGAATTACATTGGACATTAAGCTCCGTTTTACTGAGGTTGGAAGAAAAACTTAGCCAGATTGCAAAAAAATTAGGCCTTGCTACGTCTAGTGTGCACAATATGTGATAATAAAGACAAAATTAATGCCAAGTGCTCAATCGGCTATTCCTTTAACTGCCCGTACTTTGTTTTTCATAGAAGTGATGTGATGCTTAATATGGAAAGACTCTTGAATTTGTGGATTGAAGACCAAACAAATGGAATGTGCCGCTAAGCACGATGATCATTCAGGAGAAAGCAAAAAGTTTGTATGAGGATTTGCAGAAAGAACACAGTGCAAGTTCTGATGTAAAACCTTTGCAGGCAAGTAAAGGATGGTTTGAAAGGTTAAAGAAATGCCTTCAGTTGCAAAATAGCCTCAACCGCTACAAGGAGCTGTACAAGGTCAAAATGTGCCATCAACGCCATACAACTTTGGACAAGTTTTTTGCCCCAAGAGCAAGGCCTGTAGCAGATGATGATGATGGTTAGGGCGAGGCAGGAGCCAGTAGTGCCCCTCCGTCTCCCTCCCAGTAACTCTGATTGCACCACCTTACCTCATCACCTCACTTAACATAGCGCTCAACATCATTTGTGGTATGTTAAATTCAAGTATTTTGTATATTTATTATCATATTATATCATAAAATAATCAATGTATGTGTTAAAAAAATATTTTTTCGTTCATAATATGCTTCTATTATGTCTTTTTGCCGAAAATATTTCCTTGGGAACGTACCTCTAATTATATAATGGAAGTCAATGGAAAAATTGGTTTCACAGTACGGACAAATTTTCAAGAACCCATGCCTTCCGTAACCAGGGGGATGCCTGTACAGTAATATCTCAAATAGCCGGAATCCCTCAAACCCGGAACTCTCTGATAGCCGGAATTGAAAATTTCTCTGAAATCGTTCCCAAAGCCGTAATTTTACAGAAAATTACGACTTTGGGAACAATTTTCCGAGGGGCACAGTTTACGGAAAATTTTCCTGATACCTAGAAAATTCCGCGGATGAGGGACCCTTTACCATCTTTGAGAGTCGTCGTCTCGTTACCCAGAAATCTCTTTCTCGGAAGTGCTCTGCACCAATTGTTTTGGCCAACAGAGATATCATTGTAATTATATATCGCGATTTAGTATATGGCAAACATCCTTGGACCCTATCTCGCGCTATATCCCGACCCTACTGTACTGTATATATTTTAGCATACTGTACTGTACATAACAATTTCATCTATCTAAATTATTTGTTAATTTCCACATATTCATAACACATAAACAAAAATGTGTTGACGTCCTTAGTATTTGATGTCTTCATGCATGGATCAGTACAGTACAATATATAAAATGAAAGAATGGGTGGCTGGTAATGAAGTGAGTTCAGGTTTCACAGAGTGGAAGATGGTGCATATACAGTACAGTACACTGTAGTATGTTGATGTGCTGTTTGGTAGTTCTGTGGGAAAATTTGAGAGAATGGTGGTCATAGATTTTCACGATTGCAGAATACAACTACAGTACAGTACTGTAATGTTAGAGTAAATTTGTGCAAGAACAAAGTTATAGTACAGTACTTGAGAGCAGTAGTAATAGTCTCACTAACATTGGTCAAGAGCAGGAGGCTGTGAAAGAATCTGGTAGCAATATCCACCCAAGAGGAAAACAGAAAGGCTTTAGTTAATGTAGTAGTACAGGTGGAGCCCTGAAAGTACTGATAAATGGTACGACTCTGAGTGGTGGTGAATTTTATATAAAAAAGACTACGTACATGGATTGATTGTTCCAATTCTTTCATATTTTAAAAAGTTAGGTGTTCCATAATTAATAGAAAGAGATCAAGAGTAGAAGTGATGGACAGTGAGAATAACTTGACTGCGGAAGTTTGTCTTATTGTACCCTGCAGTCTTTCAAACGAGGGTTAATAACACATAATACTGTATTATTGTTAGTACTGTATTTCCAAGCCAACCAGGAAACCTGGTTCACTAATCACTTTCTTATAAACAGTGGCTTTTCTGTTTACAGCAATGTCTCGACTTCTGGATAAAACATCTAGCGATGCTTTCACTACTGGGTATAATATACTGTACTTCTTTGAAAAATAGGATTATTTGCCATTTCTCCCTAATATGTTTTGTACTGTAGTAATATTTTAGTTAGGTATGAGAGCTTGACTGGAACAATTCGGGAATTTTGTCTTGTACTCTGTCAGTGTTTTGTGAGAATAATAAAAAAACTGCAATTTTGTTCATACAGTAAAAGTCCAAAAATCCGGACCACCCGAGAATCCGGACTTTTGGAAAACAAATTTTTTTTTAGCGGGCTTTTGTGTGTATGTGCGCATGCGTGAGCACCACAGCTGCACAGCGACCACGTGGTCTCCACTTTAAAACGAGCAATCAAACTGTGACAACATACCGTATATACTCATCTATAACCCCCCCCTCGTTTATCTGTCGACCCTGATTTTTTGACCAAGAAATCGTTAATTTATGATATTCCTCGTTTATAGTTCGACCCACGTTTTTGAGGGTAAGCGAACAACAAAACCTTCAGTAAAAACGCTCTACATCCTATAAACTGAAACACGAGTGCCGAAGGTAAATTGTTTACCATTTATTATTACAACACTTTACACTGAAACGCGGGTAGTTTCAACAAAAATATTGTATATTTCCATTCAAGTATTTCTTCAAGTCAATTAGGAGGGAATATTATTGTAATACAACAGTTTTTTAACTAAACCACTCGAAAAGCGATTACGGTAACATCTTTTGAACGAAAGAAAGCGAAAGTCATTGTTTTCGTCACGATTTTATCCCACTTTCCACTTTAATACGTACGTAATTTCAGCAAAAATATTACATTTCCGTGAATGTAGTACATCAAGCACAGTATGAATAGAATATCATTGTAATATAACAGAATTTTAACCGAAAACTATTAAAAAAACGAGTAACATCTCAAGAACATCGGAAGCTTAGGTAAAGTCTTTTGTTTTCAACATGTATTTTATCCTATTTTACATTGAAATACATCACGTTTCAGCAAAACTACTATTTATTTCCGAGAATATATTCATTCAGGCGCAGTTTAGGTAAAATATACGTGTGATGTAATAGTTTTTTAACTGAAAACGATTCGAAAAACACGTACCCTCTAGCCCTGTTCAAGGAGAGGACTGGGAGAAGCTGTTTGGTGCTGCAGACGATGACAAGGAAAATGATTTTGATGGATTTTAATGAAAATATTCAGAAATATGGTATCGTAGTATTTATTCAAGTCAATTAGGATAGAATATTATTGTAATACAATACAACAGTTTTTTAACTAAACCATTCGAAAAGCGATTACGGTAACATCTTTTGAACGAAAGAAAGCGAAAGTCATTGTTTTCGTCACGATTTGATCCCACTTTCCACTGTAATACGTACGTCATTTTAGCAAAAATATTACATTTCCGTGAATGCATTATATCAAGCACAGTATGAATAGAATACCATTGTAATATAACAATATTTTGAGTCCTACTCTTTCCATTTACAGATTACTGTACAAGCCCATAATAATGGCTCCTAAAGTAGATAAACTTCGTTGTGTGAAGAGAAAGAAGAACACGTTGAAATTGAGTGACAAACTTGAAATAATTAAGAAACTAGTACGTGGTGTGAGCAATACTGTTCTAATGGAAAATACAACATTGGAAAGTCTACAATTTATGATATCAAAAAGGCAAAGAATAAAATTCTAGAATTCACAGCTTTTTCATTAAAACTGCTCGTTTTGATAAATGAAGCATGCTATATTTGCTAATGAATAAACTATCAAAATGTACCTGTTCATCTCTTCTTTATTCCTCCTTAAATTTTAATTTTAAAAGTACTGCCTGAGAATCCGGAAAATCCGAAAATCCGGACCGACCCAATCCCCAAGCAGTCCGGATTTTTGGACTTCTACTGTACAACTATCTGATGATTGTAATTCTTGTATGCAACAGGCTTTGACTAACAGTCCATGTATGAGGCTGTACAATGAGCCCACCATCGCTACCCTACATGTGGCGTGACCACCAAATAGTCATGCTGGAACCTTATAACTCGCGCTGGGCATTCAAACAATGGTGCAAAAAGGTGTGCGTTCCGGAATGTCAACCGGAGCCCACTAGATGAACATTCTGGAACGTCATCCAGGGGGTAGGGATTAAGTACTGGTTACTGTATACCCCTGTAATCATTTTTACTTTAATATACAGTTCAGTAAATGGTTTTCTTACCCTTCTTTGATGTAGAAGCAATACCATCATGTGCTGGAAGTTTTATACTATTGTTTACAAGATTTGGTAAAGTCTAATCAGCAGAAACTCTCAATTAATGACCTAGATACATCTGGGTCTTAGCCCAGTATGTGGAGGTGTGATAGCTAGGTGTTGTGCATTGTTATGAACACTGTCTTAAGTTTAGTTGTTTGAGAGTAATGTCCAGTACTGTGTTTTATACATTTTTATTTTTGTTTTCCCAAAAGTGCTGTAATGAATCAATGAAATTTAGATATCAAAGCACATTCTTTAATTTATCAATGAGGTTCTACAGAAATAACAAATTGGAAAGATGTGCTGTACAGTAGGTGTATTACATGAATACACTGTAGTTCTTCAAAATTCACCACCATGTAAATACTAACTTTTGAGGCCTCTTGTGTTCTGTACCAAGAGAGATATGGGCCTTATCAATGGCAGCTGCTAAAATTTAAAGCAGAGTATACCATAAAGTTTCATTATAAACCCAAAATAGACTCTACATAAACACCAATCAAAATACTGTAATTTATTATGCTGGTCCTGTACTGCACCATAAAGTATGTACAGTATAACTGGTATATTATTGAAGTTAAACAAATAAATGTAAGGCCAGAGTAACAAACAATACCTTCAAACAAATGTATCATACACAAAATGCTCACACTTTTTTTTTATAAATCCTGAGCTCACACTGTCGATGAAAGGTCAACATTTGCATTTATCCTCTGTGGCAGTCCTTCCAGTGTTTATTTATACTTCAATTAAACCATGCAAAAATGGAAAGTTGCAAAAATTTCCATCTTCCAAAATTAACTTCAAAGATCTTTATTTTGGTTTATGAATACTCATGGCAAAAAACTTGAGGCAATTCCTACTAAATGGCTTGAAAAACCATTGAGGGAGTCACTGGTGGTGGTCATGGCTGGGACAATGAGCACCTTACAGAAAAGTGCATCTATTTAATTCTACCGTTGCATTTCCTATGTGTATATTCATAACACGTGAATAAAATGAAGTACAGTACCTGTAATACATTTTAGATACCAAGACACTGAATGACTACTACATGACATTATTCTTTCATGGCAAAAGGGATATATCATATTCAAACCCATCATGGTAAACTATTATGGGACACATCAAGGAGATTGATGAAGAAATAATGTACTGTACTGCACAATACAGTAAAAGTTCAACAATCCGGATGCCAGAAATCCGGACCACCTGAGAATCCAGACTTTTCGAAAACTCAATTTTTTTTAGCGGGCTTTTGTGTGTATACGAGTATGCGTGAGCGTCACAGCGACAACAAGTGACCACGCGGTCGCCACTTTAAAACGAGCAATCAAACTGTGACAACGTGTAATTTTGAGTCCTACTCTTTCCATTTACAGAGTACTGTACAGGCCCATAATAATGGCTCCTAAAGTAGATAAACTTCGTTGTGTGAAAAGAAAGAACACGCTGAAATTGAGTGACAAACTTGAAATAATTAAGAAAATAGAACGTGGTGTGAGCAATACTGTTCTAATGGAAACATACGACATTGGAAAGTCTACAATTTATGATATAAAAAAAGGCAAAAAATAAAATTCTAGAATTCACAGCTTTATCTTTAAAACTACTCATTTTGATAAATGAAGCATGCTATATTTGCTAATGAATAAACTATCAAAATGTACCTGTTCATCTCTTCTTTATTCCTCCTTAAATTTTAATTTTAAAAGTACTGCCTGAGAATCCGGAAAATCCGAAAATCCAGACCGACCCAATCCCCAAGCAGTCCGGATTTTTGGACTTCTACTGTATGTAAATACAGGGGCCCCCCCCCCCAAGTTCACAGATTTTTATTTTGTAGTCCTCTATTATTCGCAGATGACACCCTGGATGTACCCAAGAATGTCTGTGGGTAGTTTTAAAGTTGCCAGCATTTCGTGGCTGGGACGGGGAGCCATTCGTTCTAGAAACAGCAATTTTCTTTACCTGTATTGTTGTATTGTAAATGTGTGTGTGTAGACACACACACACCTATTTACAATACAGGTAAAGGAAATAATTGTCCTAAGGACAAACGCAAAGGGAATATACATTTCTTTGTACACAGGTAAAAATTACCCCCCCCCCCTCCCCAGTCCGCAAATGTTATTCGCAGACTTGGTGATTTGCGGCCATTTGAGAACCTAACCCCCACGAATTGACCCATGAATTGACGGGAGGAGGGGAGGGGTTGCATGAATATTTTTCACCGTCACTCAATAAGAATTGTGATGTCACAGTAATAGCCCAGTTGCTAAATTTTATGCAAGTTTTTAGGTCACAGAAGAACTGGCAACAATTAAAGATACACAACCGGCGAATATATACTGGAGGCAGTAAAGGAATCATAAAATTGGGAAAAATATGTAGAGTATGGCCACCAATGCAAGTCCAAATCTGACAGGTAAAATTGTTTGGTTGTTAAATATGTTTTAAGGGGCGCTTGTGGTAGAAGCGGTACCGCTCTTGCCTCGCAAGCAAGATGTCACGGGTTCGATTCCCGGGCAGGCGGAAGTTGTTTGGACACTCTTCCTAGCCCCCTTGGTCCCTGTTCACCTAGCAGTAAAGTAGGTATCTGCTGTAAATCGAAAGGTTGCGAATTCGTATTCTGGGAAAGTTGTTGGAGCTTCTAAACTTGGAACTAACACAATCCGGAGTGGTGACCCGAGGATCACACATCCAACACAGACAAAACCAAATACGTGCGCTATGCGCTAACAAAATAAACACAGTCGTGTAAAGCCACGGCACTATCTCTCCCACTACAATTCCCTTCCTAACCTCCTGCTCCTTCCTCTGTCATCTTCCCCACTGACTTTCGCTACCAACAACTTTTGGAGCTTCTAAACTTGGAAAAAAAAAAATGTTTTAAGATCAAGTAAAATAAGCAATGTTGTGGAAACAGTTACAAAAGAGGATTAAACTGCAAGCAATTTGTAACCCTGCTTGAGGAATTTGAATCCCAACACCTGGATGTTCAATACCACATGACTGTAAGATGGCTCAGTTTGGGAGAGGTCCTGAGAAACTGACAACCGAGAGGAGAGATTGGTCTGCTTTTGGACATGAACCAAAAAGATTGGGATTTTTCACAGCTGAATTCTTCTTGCCTGGACCTAAGACTGAGGCAGTCAACCATACATTCCTGGCTGACTTTGACAATTTAACGTGAAACCACGTACAGTAATTCACTCGTGATATTGTGGGATGCACAATTTGTGAAATTCCTGTGTTGTGCAGTCCTGTACATTAATGTACCAGAATATAATCAGCCAAGAATACCGTTAAAGTAGTGTTAAGACGTAAAAAGTGATTACAGTTACGTATGTACTATACAATCAGTACAGTGTGACAGTTCCATTTGCACAGTAATGTACATACCTGAAGGATCTATCCCTGAACCCACTCTGTGATCTAAATTAACAACACTGATGAAAACATATTTTGTGGACAATACAAGGATGTACAGCTGCTCCTCGACTTACGACGGGGTAAGGGACCCAAATCCAGCTAGTAAGCCGAATTGGTCGTAAGTCGAAAATGCTTAAATAATACAGTAGTCCCTCGGTTAACAAACGCCTCGATTAACGAATTACCTTCTATAAGAATATTCAATTCGGTTAACGAATTCCTTACGAATTCCTCTCAACATGTTTTCGCTTGCTCATCAGCTGGAATATTAGTCCGCTTTTACAGTAATCGCTTGTAGGGCTTAAATTCGTTCCCATTTGAGTAAATATCAAGAAGGTTGTACTATTCAATAATTTCCAAGTTTTATTTTAAAATTTTTAGTCATTTTAACAATTATTTAACATAATTGAAGTACAGGAAACTAGTTTTTAGTGTGCCAAATAGCCACTCAACTCACCAAACAGGCGTCAGTTTGTTTCTCTGGTCAGTAGAGGTAACATCTTGCTTGTGACTCTCTTGAACATAAACTATTTTTACATTTTTACATTACAATTATTGGTCATTCTGAAAATTATTTAACATATTGACAATATATAGTGCAGTGCAGTATTGATTTAAAGAAAATAATCTTGAATTAAACCTAGTAAAGTTCAAATTTTATGGGTGAAATGATGGCATGAAGCATGGGGTGATTCCTTTTCCACCCCCACTTCCTTCTCTTCTCCCTTCTCCTCCACCCCCACTTCTAATTCCCATCATCATCATCAACCTTCTGGAACGAATTGTGTTCGTTAACCGAGGGACCACTGTACATAGAAAATCTAAAATGGGTCCCTTTTTCTTCTAAGCACCACAAAACTCTCACTTTTAAGCTTGCCAGCCATTACAAGCTTGCCAGTGAATTACAAACAAAACTTTTGTCAGTACATAGCGCAATCACTAATGTCGGGACTTGAAAATACGTAATTTTACAAAGTTTTGGGACGACTGAGGCGGTCGTATGTCCGGGTGGTCGTAAGTCGAAGAGTAGCTGTACTGTATAAGGTGTCAGGTCAGGAGGGGATCACAACCATGAAAAAATATTTGCACAAACCTTTCAAATGACTGCAGTACTGTAGTGGCAAATGCCTTTTTAAAATAGCAAAATGTAAGGGTCGGCATGTGGGGCACAATAACCCAAAACATAACTACACTTCCGGGAATGAGAGATTTCCGGGTAACAAGACGACTCTCTCAAAGCCGGAAAAAATCCCTCATTCCCGAAATTTTCCGGGTAACGGAAAAATTTTCTCGTGAATTCCATAAATTGCCCATTACAATATCTCTTGAACCCGGAAAAAAAACCCTCATCCCCGGAATTTTCTGGGTAACGGAAAATTTTTCTCAGAATTTCCAGAAAATGCGCCTGATTTTCATCTCTCAAACCTGGAAAAAACCTCCCCCATCCTCGGAATTTTCTGGGTACCAGGAAAATGTTCTCAGAATCTTCTGGAAAATGTGCCCCTTGGAAACTAGTTCCCAAACGATTTTCTGAGAAAATTTAAATTCTGGCTATTGGAGAGTTTCGGGTTTGAGGGATTCCGGCTAATGGAGATATTACTGTACTGTACTCTGAATAACACATTCTTGATACAAGAAAGCCTCCGATAACGATGGTTCTACTAACGATTTGTATTTAAAACCCCGTTTAATTTAGGACCCAATTCAATGGGTGTCTCTTTCTTCTCAGCACCACAAAACTCTCACTTTTAAGCTTGTTAGCCATTTTAAAGTGAATTACAAACGGAAATTTTGTCGGTACACAGCGCAATCACTAATGTTGGGACTCGAAAATACATAATTTGAAAATTTTTTGGTACGACTGAGACGGTCGTATGTCCGGGTGGTCGTAGGTCGAGTATGTCGTAAGTCGAGGAGCAGCTGTATACAATACTGTACATCCACCTCTACACACTAGCCTACAGTAGGCATACACTGTCCACTCTTTCTTCAGAACTGTACAGTACTAAACAAGACTATGTACAGTACTTTCACACTTACTGAATGTAGTACAGTACAGTGTACAGTATATAGCTATAATCACTTTTTATGTCATATCACTACTTTAACACTGTATTCTTGACTAATTGTGTCCTGGTACCATACTGTACCGCACAACACAAATTGTATGCAAAAAAACAGCAGCAAACAAGGGAATAACCTTGTACTGTACAATGTTAGCCGAACATGAACTAAGCACACAAGCCTTCGGCTTAAGTTACCCAAAGCAGCTAGACCACCCACGTGCCCAGCACGCGAGGACGTGTCAGAACATGATGCAATCTCTCGAAACTCCTGAAAATTTCCTTCCAGGAACAGAATGGAGAGATTTTCACTTGATTTTTCTACGTTAAATGTACATGATTTTATCCCCGGCATCTCGTTCCCATGCCCAGTATGTCTGGTACAGTCGGCCAAATAAATTTGCAGAGAACCAAGTATAGGGTAGGGCAAAAGATCTGGAAACGGTGCAAAAACTCACTTCAAAACACACGACATACCCACACCTATCAATCAAACAAGGCCTTCTCTACCCCCTCTAACCTTTACATTATTACAAGATGGGTTGCCCAACCCTATACAGCTCCTCTCCGACTTACAACCACCTGTACTTACGACCTGCCAGTCGTACCAAAATTATGTCAAATTACGTATTTTCGAGTCCCAACTTTAAAATGGCTGGCAAGCTTAAAAGTGAGAGTTTTGTGGTACTGAGAAGAAGAGAAGACACCCATTTTTTATTTTCTATGTATTATTTAAGCATTTTCGACTCACGACCATTTCGACTTACGACCTGGATTTGGGTCCCTAACCCCGTCGCAAGTCGGGGAGGAGCTGTACTTGTTAGATCTCTCTAAACATATTTAGTCAACTGTACTAGCCAAATAAAATATTGAAGGTGGTGTCTCATTAGAAGGGAATAAATCACTAGTGAGAGACCATCTTAGGCAAGCCATAACAGCGTCGAACTCTATAAACATAAGTGACGTCAAATACTTAGTAAAGGTTCAGACATACAACCAAACCAGTGCTAGAACTCTAAGACAAAATCTATTACAAAATTATGAATGACTTAATATGAATAACTAAGAATTGCCTACCTTTAGTATGGTATACAGTACTGTACCGTAAATTATGTCACTTAATCATTCCTGGTGTACGTTTATTCACCAATGCTACTGTTTATTCATGGTTTTTAAGTACATATTCATTTAAGACAATATTTTCTTGCAAATTTGATTTGGATTCTAAGGCTTAAAACAATTGCTTAAGTGACAATCCCAAAGAACACACAAATATTAAGTCCAGGGCATGAATCAAAACATTTACCTTTATACTACAGGTATTTCTACTGCCACACTAATACTGTACTCCATCAGTATCCTTGGAAATGTAAAATAGTACATACCTATCAACAGCCAATACTGTACCAATACTGTACAGTATAAAAACATCTCCGTCACAATACTTATGTTTAAGAATTCTATTTATTGTTCATGACAATATTAATTCAGCTGAAGGCCATGTGTTATGGAACAAATCTTACTGCCATCATTTTTTCTCATCTTTATTATGACTGATATACAATAGAATGCAATTGCACAGGAAGAGTATTTGACTATTACTAAAATATACCATATGATTTAAGCCCAGCATTATGTAATGCCGATGTGTATTTATATTTAAATAAACAGGGTTACTTTTCTCAGCCCTATGAACTATCTTTGATGAGGATCTAGCTAATAAGCATTGAGGAGGTTCTAAAATTGTATTATTTCCAGCAGTTAGCGCCAAGAACCAATACTGTATTATTCCCTATCTTTCCCACCAACTGCTTCAGTTGTGTCCAGCCTCTCCTGAACATGGATGTGTGACAATTGTGAATATTTTCTAAACATCACTGAATTATTGCAAAACTCAAACTATGGTGCAAGAGAGAAAAAAATAGCCCAATCTGTGTCTAATACAATAATCAGTGTCTAAAAGCAAGAAAGATGCAGCTAACATACAGGTGCAGTAAGATATTGAAGGTTAGGTTAGTTTGTTCAGTTAGGAAAGGTTTTGTTTGGTTAGCTTAGCTTATTTTCTTCATTTTTTAAATATCTGCACAAGATATGAATCTAATTATAATTAAAGAACATAAAAATACATTAGAAACATTAACCATAGTGGATATAGCTACAGCAGCTGTATTAATGGTGTATTCTTAATGGACAGAAAGAAGGCCATCTTAATAACTATCATTGTATAGACTGCCTACCACGCATGTGCATTAGGCTGCCGTACCAATAGACATTCATGTCTCACATGTGGGGGCCATACCTAAGGTATATCCTGTGCCAACATAAACTTAACCATAAAATATGTGGAAGACAAATCATACAAATACCAGTGAAGTTTTCATTAAACTATTTTCCATTAGTCTCACAAGTATAACACTAGCGGCAACATATATTCAGCATACTGAACCACTTCAGTCGTGTCAATGTTACTTTTTTCTTCCTCGCAAATTCACAAATGAGTAGACGGCAGCATGGGGGGAAATTATTTTACATGGATCATGGTATCGTTGCATTTTCAAACAATATGCAGCCCAGACGACCCTCCACCAGCTCGTTACGAGCCTCTTGAGCCATTACCTGGACCCTCCACTGTTAATTAAGGTATTCATTCTATGTTAGGTTTTTGAGTTGAGCAATCTGTTTTTCCGACCATATTGGTTGAAAATGTATTTTACCTAAACTATTACAAATTATTTTAAATGATAAAAACACATTTGTAGTGAAAAAAGTGGGTCCAAAGCAATGGCTAACATGATGCTTCTAAAACACTGCATTATTCTTAAACCTGTTGATCCTTGGAACATTAACAGGTGCTGGTGAACTGTTTACTACCAATAATATACTTTCCTTCATATTACTGTTTTACATACTGTACACTTTTAAATGTCTTGTGGTTATGGTGATATTAATGAAAAACTTCCCTCTCTCGGGATATCCCAGGGCAGTAAATTGGTCCACACGTTACCCATAACCCACATTACAATTAACCAAACAAAAATATAACACCTTAAAATATACAAAACTATTCTTGATAACTATAACAACCAAACCGAGTCAGCGTCAGACATGTCCCTTAGTACCAAAAGACTACTGATCACCAACACAATCCTTCACTATAAAACATATATAATACTCAATAACGGGACATAACAGGTGAGTATTTTTCACATATTTAAACATCTATATACAACCTTTATCACAATATCCCACTATAAATGTCTATGATAGTTGCTGACGGTCACGGCTGTCAACCACGGCCTAGATTTTACCTCATACTTACCTATGGTTGATATAAATGTGGTGTTGAAGGCGTCATCTGAAAATCTGAATAATATGCATGTCTTTCCAACGCCTGAGTCACCTATAAGGAGGAGTTTGAATAACAAGTCATAAGTCTTCTTAGCCATCTTCACTATAAACTTAGGATCTACAGACCGTCCTCCTAACTAAACTATCCTTGACTACCACACTGAATTCAGGAGCGGACACGTCAAATGGCCTCCAGATCGTCTTTTTTTTATTTAATGAATAAAGAAGATGTATTTTAATTTACATAAATGGTTACGGTTTTGTAGTGGATATTAATTATCAGGGATACAATATTAACGAGAATGAGACATATTAATATAATACTCTCTAACACGGAGATGTCATATTTCACATATATATTAAAGAAATGTCGTATGAAAATATATTAAACATTGATACATATTCCTAAATATGTTAAATACTTCATTCCCATTACCTAGTAAATGTCTATATAGTAGCATCAAAATTTATTCTCCCAAGATTTTTTTTTTAGGTTCGTTTCCATAAACAAGGAATATATCCCTTAAGAATTAATACAAACTTTTAAAAAAATATTATATTATTGAAGTCCGATTAATTCTTTGAAATATATTTAATACATAAAATAACCAGAATAAAAACAAAGTCGAGGTTTCATGTGATTGTACCATGACGTCACAAGACATCACTCGAGTCTAGTCTTTTGAGTTTAACATTATAAGGTGTAACACTGTAATGTGGCTTAGCATTAGGTCTATGTAAAGGAAAAACATTTAACTCGAATAGAAGCAAATAAATCACAGATAGTGGATTGATCTGTAACAAGCGGTAAGCCATTTCAGAACACAATTTTGGTGAGATAACAATTGAAAAGCTCGCTCGACTAACGTAACTTGGAAGACGGTTAACATACCTCAAGGTTCACATATACCTCTTAAAATAGCGTTAATATAATAATATATACGTAAACTAAGACAGAAATATTTTTTTGTATCTACAGTTATTTTATAATCATGGCATAACATTGGATAAACTGTGACACTTGGTAACTATTAGAGGTGTGGTCTCTACGTTGCCACTTTCTCGAACACATTTTTGTTGATTTATTTAATATAATATGATGCATTTCTCCAGTTTTTGTAAATGAAAAATCTTAAATATTTCCTTTTACTTTTCAGTTATTTACACGATAATGTTCTAGCAAATACAATTTTACTGATAAATCTCCATATAGAAAATATCTGGAGTCCTTCAATATGAGGTGACGTCATTTCTACTGACACTTGTTGGAGGATCTACTGGGGGCCGGACGTCTGTGTGTCTCTCACTGATGATCAACTTCTTGCTATCAATTGTAGTATGACTTCCTTCCATCATTAGCAGTATTGAAAGTCAAAGTAACAAATCCTGAGAGAGAATTATACGAATTTCACTTGAACACGATATTTAGAAGATTTATTATACACTAAATAAGACGGCGTAATTCTTGGCAGTGTTGGGGGGGATTCTATTAATCACGCGTAAAAATCTTCGGCATACTGCTTCCTGTATTAAGACACCTTATTTACTAGAGGTGGCCATGTCCAGGAAGGAGTCCAGTGACTTGTGTAGGATCCCTCCATTGTTCTCGATAGTCTTGTTAAGAGCTATTTTGAAGCCCTGTACTGTTCTCGTCCCCCCACATACTGTAGGTGTACCAGCCTCTGTGTGAAGAAGTATTTTCTTATATTCGTTCTGCATGATAACTTGGCGAGCTTGTAGTTATGTTATGTCCTTTCTTGGTGGTGCGTGACATCACGAAAAAAAGAAGAAGCCAGTTTTCACGTTTTCCATCCCCTTCAGTATTTTGAATGTCGTAGGAGAGCTTCCCTAGTGTGTCTTGTCTGAAGAGTTTCTAGTCCGAAGGTCCCTAGTCTGCATGGGTAATCAAGATGGCAGTTCTGGAATAATCTTAGTCGCTCTGTGTTGCACCTTTCCCAGGGATGTTGTCTTTCTGGAGGTAGGGTTTCCACGCCTGTACACAGTAATCCGGACGTGAGATTTACAAAGTTGAAGTCGTATTCCCTATCTTTGTATCCGAAGGCTCGCTCTATAATTCCAAAGTTTCGGTTTGCTTTTTTTTCACTGCTGCACTACGGAGACAACAGCGTGTGGCTGTATTGCACTACGGAGACAACAGCGTGTGGCTGTACTGCACTACGGAGACAACAGCGTGTGGCTGTACTGCACTACGGAGACAATAGCGTGTGGCTGTACTGCACTACGGAGACAACAGCGTGTGGCTGTACTGCACTACGGAGACAACAGCGTGTGGGTGTACTGCACGGAGACAGCGTGTGGCTGTATTGCACTACGGAGACAACAGCGTGTGGCTGTACTGCACTACGGGACAACAGCGTGTGGCTGTACTGCACTACGGAGACAACAGCGTGTGGCTGTACTGCACTACGGAGACAACAGCGTGTGGGTGTACTGCACGGAGACAACAGCGTGGCTGTATTGCACTACGGAGACAACAGCGTGTGGCTGTGCACTCTGAATGGCGTGTGGCTGTACTGCACTACGGAGACAACAGCGTGTGGCTGTACTGCACTACGGAGACAACAGCGTGTGGCTGTACTGCACTACGGAGACAACAGCGTGTGGCTGTACTGCACTACGGAGACAACAGCGTGTGGCTGTACTGCACTACGGAGACAACAGCGTGTGGCTGTACTGCACTACGGAGACAATGGCGTGTGGCTGTACTGCACTACGGAGACAACAGCGTGTGGCTGTACTGCACTACGGAGACAACAGCGTGTGGGTGTACTGCACTACGGAGACAACAGCGTGTGGGTGTACTGCACTACGGAGACAATGGCGTGTGGCTGTACTGCACTACGGAGACAATGGCCAGGTTAACAGAAGAGAACAACAATGCACCAATTGTTACTAAGACACTGAGGTGTGTTTACTGTACACAAGGAGCTCCATACACCCTAATGGCCAGTTGGTGTTATGAGTTATTTGTTATCTCTCTACACGTGTTGGCTCTGAGCTGGAGCAGGTAGTGGTAGGGACACCTGGGAACACCTGTTGATGGTAACTTTGTAATTATCAGTACTTGTTTATTTCCTTTATTCCTCGGTGTTAGTTTCCCAAGTATGGATTTATTTTTTTCTGAAATAAATTAATTATTATTACTAACTTACAATTATGAACAAGTCATCAGAGCAACACTACAGTACACAAGGGTGGCGCACTAGGTCATCAGAGCAACACTACAGTACACAAAGGTGGCGCACTAGGTCATCAGAGCAACACTACAGTACACAAGGGTGGCGCACTAGGTCATCAGAGCAACACTACAGTACACAAGGGTGGCGCACTAGGTCATCAGAGCAACACTACAGTACACAAGGGTGGCGCACTAGGTCATCAGAGCAACACTACAGTACACAAGGGTGGCGCACTAGGTCATCAGAGCAACACTACAGTACACAAGGGTGGCGCACTAGGTCATCAGAGCAACACTACAGTACACAAAGGTGGCGCACTAGGTCATCAGAGCAACACTACAGTACACAAGGGTGGCGCACTAGGTCATCAGAGCAACACTACAGTACACAAGGGTGGCGCACTAGGTCATCAGAGCAACACTACAGTACACAAGGGTGGCGCACTAGGTTACACTTCAGTCCTCACCCCCTTTAAAAGTCATGATGTTAAGGACCCGCCCACTCAGTCTCGTCCACAACACTAACTTACCATTAAACTGGATCCTCTGAGCTCAAGCTGTAGTGAGGGACGAGATGAAGCCTTTAACATCCTAGTACAACCATTAAATGACTTTATACCCAGGGCCGGATTCAGGAGTGGGCAAAGTGGGCAGCTGCTCAGGGGCCTCCACAATCTGGGGGCCTTCACATATCAGGGCTGGTCGACTTGAAACCACATGAATTACTCCAGTCATGTCTCACTTGTGTGTGTGTGTGTGTTGGGAATTTGTACTCTATCAATAAATATACAGTTAATTAAAAATTTCTCAATGTTCTAATTTCCTCAACATAACTGCATATGGCTTCAAAATTCTCCAAAGAAGTGTTCAAATTTCAAAATTTTCCCGGGGGGCTTACAGCGCCCCCCGGAACTCCCAGATGTTTAGGTTCGCTTCACTCGCCACCCCACCCTCTTGGGTAGTTATAATGAGGGGGGCCTCCACAAAGAGGCTGCCCATGGGCCTCCACAGGTCTAAATCCGGCACTGTTTATAACCTATCTCCCTGCTGGTCTACAATATCTTTTCACAACTTCATCACTGACAGAAAAATTGTCACTGATAGAAAAAAAAAGAGATGTCGGAACACTAATGCCTACGCTGGGAGTGTACGAGCAGTTCACACGTGTTGAAATTAAGTGACAGTAAAATATGTAGCCACGGAATGTTCTAGTCAACAAACACCAACAACATCCTCACTCAGCACTGACAAACTATACATGTATATAGTAACCTACATAATAAAGCTAATACATAATGTGTTTTTTTTAGTAAATTTTGTAAGTTATTTTGTAGCTACTCATAGTGTTGTAATGTGAGCCGAACTCATAGACGTTAACCTGTTCTATTATGGTCTACAGGCAAGACTTCCACATTTAATTCTTCTAATGCTACGATTTTATATAAGAAATTTTTTTATGGTTATACTCAAACTGTAAATGTTTTCTTCTTACTTATCAACAAGATTAAACTCTGATGCGTCATTTATGAAGTAAAAAACAAAATAAATTTATAATATAATTTTCCATGAAAGTAACAAAAAAGTTCTCAAGACATGAAGTTATAAATAGCTAATTAAAGTCAGTGTCAAATTTAGAAGCAGACAATGGCGCCCCAACTGACACGCGGTATATTAAGCACCGCCATTTATATCTGACACTAGTGAACCGCGACAACTCGGACAGACATTTATATCAGGATTCCGTGATGCTATATATATATTTGTTTGTCAAAGTCAAGAGCTGGTGGGCACACAGACACCGACGGGTCACTTGGTACACACACGCCTGGTCAAAATGGGTACACGGTGATCAGTCTATTTCAAACGACCAGACCAAGTAGTACAGTAATGTATTCGACCATTGTTCAGTATGTCTTTGTGTCTGGTTAATGAATTATATTAACAACATACACATACATATGTACAAAATGTGTGTGTGTGTGTGTGTGTGTGTGTAATTTAGGTATACAGTAGATGCGCATGTATGATATGTGTGCATTTTTTCTGCATGTGCATGATAATGGATTGGAAATTGGCATCTATGAGTTCTACATTGATAAAAGACAAGCACGACTTGATAAATAATTAATTGCAGGGCAGTGAGTTTAACCTGAGGACAGCAACATGTAAAGCACTAGAGCATTGATACGTTAATCGACCATCAGGAGGATGTCTGGACGCTGCTGCCGGTCACTAATACACGCTAGTAATATTAACTACTGTAAAGGTGTGCTAAGAAATTAAATTTGTTACTCAAGTTAAAGTATAAGTTTCTTGGCAAATATTTACTAAGTTGAAGGAAAAGTTTTCTCGTGAAATGAATTTTAAGTAAGAGTAAAAAAAAAATATTTATCTTAAAATATAAATAAACAATTAAAGTGAAAAGCAGCCACTCAGAAATAATAACGATAAGATAATACAATTAATTCATCTTGGAATTAAACAAATACACAAGTACAGTACAGTGGGCAAAATACCGCCACGGGACCAAGGTGCAGTAGGTGGAATGTACAGGATATTGCTCTCGGTATCACCTACCCAGCTATCAAAGGTACCATCGTGGACAAAAGTTCGCTCCTTCCCAAACTGAAGCAGTATCGACCCGCACAGCACACCCTCACCAGGGTAAGTCAGTTCGGAGACTCATTCCCGTGTCTCAATTTCACTACAGGGAGCGAACTTTTGTCCACGATAGTACCATAAATAATATTAAACAAAAGATCCTTAAGTTTTCACCTAAATGCTTACTGAGCTCACTTGTGGTGATGGCTTAGGTACATAACAACATGCACTAAGGTTTTCATTAAAATTAAAATTCCTACCGGACTGTCAAGTATTATAGGAAAATCTATATCAGCTTCAAGAGTAGTCAAAAGAATGGATGCTGAGATTCAACATCTTGGAACGTACAGTAAGAAGATGTAACTTTTTCTTACCAATAATAGGGAAGAGTATTACATGGCACAACACGACGAAAACATTTTCCCAACTGAAACTAAATGTAAGAAAATTTGGGGTGTTTATTTTGACAACAAACTGAAGTTTTCTGGGTTAATGTGAGAAGATGGGTCTCACTGATAAGCTAGTGGACTAATACAACGATCCGACAAATACTTACCCGCTTCGTCTCTTATCCAGGTCTTCAGCGGTGCTTCCCCCACTTGCAGTATCTACAGTATTATTCTGCTTGGTCCCTGAGGTCTACCATAGACGCCAATTAACAGAAAACGTCCCCAAAAGCCATCAAACTGGTGCTGGGACACAAGCACCTCACTAGAACGTCCAAAGTTGCTTAGTTAATAAACACCACAGAAGGACAAGGAGTAATTGATTAATTATAAGTCAATAAACACCTCAAAAAAGACATTTACATATCTGTAGCTAGCGGATGACCGATCCACTTAAGGTCACAGAATGAAGCTAGTGAAGCTATCGGTACAGAAAACAGTCAGTGATAACTTCTTGAGAGTAAGAGGTGTGAACTATGAGAGTGACCTGCCAGGGAGCGTTGTAACAGAAACTTAGTTCAGGCACATTCAAGACTCTTGAATGTGCTCTTGAATCAAGAGCCCCCCGGCACATCCACAGAACACGCCAACAGTGTACAGTATAACAGAGAACTGACCAACCGTGCACACATACCCATCTTGTCACCATATGTAACTTGCCAATGAAATCCATGGTCCTTCAGGCACTTACGTCCTTAAATGAGTCGACTAGGCAAGCATGAACTCTGCATACTTCCCTGTTGGGGGCTGTAACGCTTTTTCCTCCTCGCCGTGCACAGGATGCAAGAGAATGCCCAATAAACTAGCCCCCCTCGCGGGGCAAACTATTAAAAAAAAAGAAGACAAATAGTGAAGAGGAAAGAGTAGAGCACCATGGAGACAGCCAGGGCGATAAGCTTGAACGATGGCCAGGGTTAAAAGTTGTCCCAGTGTGTCAGTAAACTACAACACACAGCTACAATGTTTCTTACGGGGTCGATAAATGTCAACCTCACATACACAATGACATTCATACTAAACCAAATACTTCCTGCAGACCCTTATTAGAGGACAGTCAGTATTTTTATTGGGATAAATACTGTAATAACGTAAACAACTGTTTTTCCACGTCATTAAACATATATTAATACAATTTATTGTTCAATACGGGAAATTTGACGTAGTTTATATTACTTCAGGTACCTGGTGGGAGTACAGCAGTGGTAACATAGCATGACGGGAAGAACAGTTTGTAGAGAGAGTACTGTACAGTATGTGTGTCTTGCCTGTCGGCTGGCTGGTTGCTAGGCTACACGTTAACGAGTCGCTCTATTTGATCTCGTGATATTAATCCTGCAAAAGTGGTACTTCTTTTTTGACGTACTATTTATTAACTTTAATGTGTTGACCTGACTGTTAAGACTTTTACCAAATTATAGAATCACTGGGATGATGTTGGCTTAGTAAAATACGATCAGATAAGGCATTATATAACGTAAGAGTTTGCCAAGCATGAGCGCGATGCAAACATAGATGACTCCCCAAAAAGATGCCAAGATACTAGAATCTATTCCTGTGCTTAGAAACAACCTGTAGCTGACGAAGTAATGTGTGAAGACCCCGATGTGTGTGTGTGTGTGTGTGTGTGTGTGTGTGTGTGTGTGTGTGTGTGTGTTTGTGTGGTGGACAAGGTCAAGGCAGGCGCCACGGGAAGGTTATTACGTAACCTAGGCTAGAATGGCCGCACCATTGTATCTCCCGTCTAACCTGCTGCCTTCTATATTCTACCCGACCATCCCACACCCCTCACCATGTTACTGCTACACCTCCACTACAACACCCTCACCACCACACCCCTCACCATGTTACTGCTACACCTCCACTACAACACCCTCACCACCACACCCCTCACCATGTTACTGCTACACCTCCACTACAACACTCTCTACCCACACCCCTCACCATACTATACACCTCCACTACAACACCCTAACCACCACACCCCACCATGCATACTACACCTCCACCACAACACCCCACCACCACACACCACCTCACCATCCTACTGCTACACCTCCACTACAACACCCTCACCACCACACCCTCACCATGTTACTCCTACACCCCACCACAAACACCCTCACCACCACACCCCTCACCATGCTACTGCTAAACCTCCACTCACAACACCCTACCACCACACCCCTCAATTACCATGTTACTGCTACACCTCCACTACAAAACCTCACCACCACACCCCCAACCATGCTACTGCTACCTCCACCACAACACTCCCACCTCACACCCCTCACCATGTACTTCCAACACCTCCACTACAATAACACTTCACCACCACCCTCACTATGCTACTGCTAACACCTCCACTCATAACAACACCTCACCACTACACCTCACCATACATGCTACACTCCACTACAACACCTACCCTGCATGCACACCTCACTACAACACCCTCACCATGCACGCTACACCTCCACTACAACACCCTCACCATGCTACTGCTACACCTCCACTACAACACCCTCACCACCACACCTCACCATTCCATAGTACACCCACTACAACACCTCACTCAGCTCCACACAAACTCCCACCTCCACTGTTACACCTCCACTACACACCCACCTCAGCATGCTACACCTCCACTACAATAACCCCTCACCATGTTACTGTACACCTCCACTACAACACCCTCACCATGCTACTGCTACACTCCACTACAACACCCCACCACACACCTCACACCATATGCTGCTACACCTCCACTACAACACCCTCACCACTCACTTTCACATGCTACAAGCACACCTCCACTCACAACACCTCAACCCCTCACCACCACACCACTCACCATGTTACACACTCCACTACAACACTCCCACTCACCACCACCTCACCAATGTTACTGCTACACCTCCACTACAACACCCTCACCATGTTACTGCTACACCTCCACTACAACACCTCACCACCACACCCCTCACCATTCTACTGCTACACCTCCACTACAACACCTCCACCATGTTGCCAACACCTCCACTACAACACCCTCACCACCACACCTCACCATGTTACTGCTACACCTCCACTACAACACCCTCACCACACCACACCCTCACCATGTTACTGCTACACCTCCACTACACCCCTCACCATGCATATATAACTCCACTACAACACCTACCACCACACCTCACCATGCTTACACCTCCACTACAACACCTCACCACCACACCCTCACCATGTTACGCTACACCTCCACTACCACACCTCACCATGTGCCATTATGCTACACCTCCACTACAACACCCTCACCACCACACCCCTCACCATGCTACTGCTACACCTCCACTACAACACCCCACCATGCTCACTGCTACACCTGCACTACAACACCCCCACCACCACACCCCTCACCATGCTACTGCTACACCTCCACCACAACACCCACCACCACCCCCACCATGTGACTCCTCCACCCACAACACCCCCACCATCCATATCATCCACCAACAACACCACCACCACCCCTCACACCATTGCACACCTCCACTCAACACCCTCACCACCACACCCCTCACCATGCTACTGCTACACCTCCACTACAACACCCCACCACACCCTCACCATGTTACTGCTACACTTCCACTACAACACCTCACCATGCTACTACTACACCTCCACTACAACACCCTCACCACCACACCCCCCACCATGTTACTCACACCTCCACACACAACACCTCACCATGTTACTGCTACACCTCCACTACAACACCCCTACCATGTTGCACACAACTACCACTACAACACCCTCACCACCACACCCCCAACATATGCTGCTACACTCCACTCACCACACCCTCACCACCACACCTCACCACACATGACCTACACCTCCACACAACACCCTCACCATACCAAGTACACCTCCACCACAAACACCCTTCCACACACCCTCACCATGTTATGCTAGCACCTCCACTACAACACCCTCACCATGTTACTCTACACCTCCACTACAACACCCCTCACCACCACACACCCTCACCATGCTACTGCTACACCCTCCACCACAACACCCTCACCACCACAACCCTCACCAAATATTGCACACCTCCACTATAACACAAAACACACCTCACTACAACACACTACCATGTTACTCACCTCACTGCCAACCCTCACCACCACACCTCACTCATGTTACTGCTACACCTCCACTACAACAGCCTCACCACCACACCCCTCACCATGCATACGCTACACCTCCACTACAACACCCTCACCATGTGCTACACACCTCCACTACAACACCTCACCATCTACTGCTATGCACCTCCACTACAACACCCTCACCACCACACCCCTCACCATGTTACTGCTAACACCTCCACTACAACACTCCCACCACACCAACCATGCCACTACTACACAAACAACACCCCCTACAAATACACCTACTCACAACACCCCACACAACACCCCCACAAATAACCTCAAAACATACAACACCCCCACCACCCCACAACCAACCACACCTCAACCAAACACCCACCACCACACCCCCACCATGCCAAGTACACCTCCACTACAACACACCCTACCCACCATGTTACTGCTACACCTCCACACACAACACCCCTCACCACCACACCCTCACCATGTAATAGTCACACCTCCACTACAAACACCCCTCACCATGTGCTACTGCTACACCTCCACCAAACACCCTCACCACCACACCTCACCATGTTACTGCTACACCTCCACTACAACACCTCACCATGTTACTGCTACACGTCCACTAAACACCCTCACCATGCACTGCTACACCTCCACTCACAACACCCTCACCATGTTACGCTACACCTCCACTACAACACCCTCACCATGCTACTGCTACACCTCCACTACAACACCCTCACCACCACACCCCCACCATGTTACTGCTACACCTCCACTACAACACCCCCACCACCACACCCCACCATATATTCACACTTCCATAACACCCACCATAACATTACACCCACCATAACACCTCAACACATAGTAGACCTCCACCATAACACACTCACCATAAACCATACTACACCTCCACTCACAACACCCCACCATGCCACTGCTACACCTCCACCACAACAACACCTCACCACCACACCCCACAATACGCACACACCCACCACAACACCCTCACCACCACACCCTCACCATGTTACTGCTACACCTCCACCACAACACCCTCACCACCACACCCCACCATGTTACTGCTACACCTCCACTACAACACCCTCACCACCACACCCTCACTCATGCATGCTACACCTCCACTACAAACACCTCACCACTCAACACTCCACAACTCCCATAAACCACTACACCTCACTCAACACCTCACCTATGTCCTACTGCTACACCTCCACTACAACACCCTCACCACCACACCCCTCACCATGTTACTGCTACACCTCCACCACAACACCCTCACCACCACACCCCCCCACAGCACAGCACACCTCCACTACAACACCCCCACCACCACACCCCACCATGCCACTACAAACCCCACTACAACACCTCACCACCACACCCACATAAAGCACATACACCCCCACTACAAATACCCCCACCAACACACACCCTCACAATTACCAAATATACACCTCCAATCACAACACCCACCACACTGCACACCACCACACAACACCCTCACCATGTTACTAAGCACCTCCACTACAAACACCATCACTACTCACACCCCTCACCATGTTACAACTACACCTCCACTACAACACCCTCACCACCACACCCACCACCACACTACGCAAACACCTCCACCACAACACCTCACCACCCACACCCCCACCACCACGCTACACCCCACCCACAACACCCTCACCACCCACACCACATACACTAAGCACACCCCCACCACAACACCCCACCACCACACCCCACCATAAAACAATCACACCTCCACTACCAACACCCTCACCACCACACCTCACCACATGTACAGCCAACACCTCCACCAAACACACACCACCACCACACCCTCACCATGCTACACCCTACACCTCCACTAACAACACCCCCCACCATACTCCAACTAACACCTCCACTAAACAACACCCCCACCACAACACCCACCAACTGCTACACCTCCACTACAACACCTCACCACCACACCCACCAACACCACACTCCACCACAACACCCCTACCACAACACCCCACCATGCACTCCACACACCTCCACTACAACACCCCACCACCACACCCTCACCATGCCACTACTAAACACCCCCACCACAACACCTCACCACCACACCCTACACCTCCACCACACCCTCAACATCCAAAATCACTCCACTAAAACACACCCACCCACAACACCCCACCATGCTACTGCTACACCTCCACTACAACAACCTCAAACCACACCTCACCATAATATTACACCTCCACCTACCACAACACCTCAAAACACACACCCCAACTACACACACACCTCACATGCTACTGCTACACCCCACTAAAACACCCTCACCACCACACACACCCCACCATGCTACAGCCACACACCCACCACAACACCCACAAACCACACCCCCCACCAACGCACACCACCCACCACAACACCCCCACACACACCCCCACACCATACCACTACTAAACACCCCCACCACAACACCCCCACCATAGCATACACCTCCACTACAACACCTACCATGTTACCACACCTCCACAAAAAACCCAACACCAACCTCACCATGTTACTGCTACCTCCACCACACCCTCACCACCACACCCCTCACCATACACTACTACACCCCACTACAACACCCTCACCACCACACCCCACCACCACCCCCACACCTCCACAACAACACCCCCACCACTAACACTGCTAATGTCCACCCACAACCCCACTCACCACCACACCTCACCATGTTACTGCTACACCTCCACTACAACACCCCTCACCACCACACCTCACCATGCTACTGCTACACCTCCCACAACACCCTCACCACACCTCACCATGCTACTATACACACTCCACTACAACACCCTCACCACCACACCTCACAATACTGCTACACCTCCACACAACACCCCACCAAGTACCACTACACCTCCACTAACAACACCCTCACCACCACACCCCCACCATAAAGCCAACACCCCCACTACAACACCTCACCACCACACCCCCCCACCATCCACCCACCTGCCACACCTCCACCACAACACCCTCACCACCACACCCCACACCATACCACCGCCACACCCCACAACACCCCACCACACCACACACACCCCCACTACAACACCTAACCACCCACACCCACCATACATACACACCTCCACCACAAAACTCACCACCACACTCCACTAACACAAACACCCCACAACAACACACACCACCACATGCCACACCTCCACTACAACACCCTCACCACCACACCCCTCACCATGCTACTAACACCTCCACTACAACACCTCACCACCACACCCCTCACCAACCTAACACCTCCACTACAACACCCCACCACCACACCCCCACTACAACACTCACACCACACACACCCCCACCACAACCACAACACCCCACCACAACACTCACCATACACCACACTACAACACCACCACCACACCTCACCATATCCATTGCTACAACCTCCACTACAACACCCTCACCATTACTGCCAACACCTCCACCACAAACACCCCACCACCAAACCTCACCACTTGCCATTGCTACACCTCCACTACAAAACCACCACACCCCCAAAAAACACCTCCCACTACAACACCTCACCATTACACTCCTAGCACCACCACCACAACACCCACCCCACCACACCCCACCACTCACCAACCACACACCCTACCATTCACACACAAACTCCACCACACAACACCCCCACCCACCACACCCCCACCAAAACACACACCCACCACCACACCCTCACCATGCTACTGCAACACCTCCACTAAAACACCCTCACCACCCACACCCACACCTCCACACAACACCCCTCACTATACACTACACACCCCCACCACAACTACCCCACCATGCCTGCCACACCCTCCACTACAACACCCCCACCACACCCCTCACATAACACATTACACACTCCACCACAACACCTCACCACCACACCATCACACAGCACACACCCACCACAACACACCAGCCAACACCCCACCACAACACCCCCACCACACACACCTCACCAACACACACACCTCCACCACAACCCCCACCACCACACCCCCCACCACCCACACACCTCCACCACAACACCCCACCACCACACCTCACCCCAACTGCCACACCTCCACCACAACACCACCCACAATCTCACTGCTAAACTCCACCACAACACCCAACCCACCACACCTCACTATACATTGCCACACCCCCACACAACACCCCCACCACCATCCCCTCACTATAAACCATAACCTCCACTACAACAACACCCTCACCACCACAACTCACCCACCATAGCACACACTGCTAAAAACTCCACTAAACACCCCACCATAAACCACTACTACACCTCCACACACAACACCTCACCATGCTACACCTACCTCCACTACAACACCACCCTCACCACCACACCCCTCACCACACATGCCACTGCTACACCTCCACTACAACACCTCACCATTACCTGCTACACCCACCACAACACCCTCACCATGTCACTGCTACACCTCCACTACAACACCTCACAACTACACTCCCTACCATATTGCATACACCCCACTACCAACACCTCACCAGCCACACCTCACCATCTATTGCTATACCTCCACTGCAAATATCTCACCTATGCAACTGCTACACCTCCACTACAACACCTCACCAACACACCCCTCACCATGCTACTACTACACCTCCACCACAACACCCTCACCACCACACCTCACCATGCTACTGCTAAGCACCTCCAGCTACAACACCCCCACCACCACACCCCTCACCATGCTACTGCTACACCTCCACTACAACACCCTCACCACACCCCTACACCCTCACCCCAACACCCCCACCACAACCACCACCACACTCACCTACCATCTAACACCCTCCATTCCCAACTACACCTCACTCAAACCTAACTACCCACACCACCTCTATCCAACTGCAACACCTCCACCACAACACCCTCACCATGTTACTGCTACACCTCCACTAAAACACCTCACTACCCAACACACCACTACCAAGCCTCCACAACAACACCCTCACCCACAGCCATTGCTACACCTCCATCAACAACACCCTCACCACCACACCCCTCACTACACTCCCTCCACTAACAAACCCCCTCACCACTACACCTCACTACATGCTACACCTCCACTCACAACACCTCAACATGACCAACTATACACTTCCACCATACCACCTCCACCACACCTCACCATGCCACTACACCTCCACTACAACACCCTCACCACCCACACACCTCACCATGCTACTGCTACACTCCACTACAACACCCTCACCACCACACCCTCACCATGTTACTGCTAAGCACCTCCACTACAACACCCTCACCACCACACCCTCACCATGCTACTGCTACACCCTCCACTACAACACCTCACTAATACACCCCCACCATATTGCTACACCTCCACTACAACACCCCCTCACCATGCATTGCTACACCTCCACTAACAACACCTCACCACCACACCCCACCATGTTACTGCTACACCTCCTCCACTACAACACCCTCACCACCACACCCCTCACCATGCTACACTACACCTCCACTACAACACCCACTACCACCACAACCCCTCACCATGATACTGCTACACCTCCACTACAACACCTCACCACCACACCTCACCATGCCACTGCTACACCTCCACTACAACACCCCACACCACCACCATCCCACCATACAGCACTACACACTCCACTACAACACCTCACTACCCACACCTCCTCACTATATTACTTACACCTCCACTACAACACCTCACCTACACCCAAACACCTCACCACAACACCCTCACCACCACACCCCTCACCATATATACACCTCCACTACAACACACTCACCATGCTACTGCTACACCTCCACTACAACACCTCACCACCACACCCTCACCATGCCACAGCTACCCCACTACAACACCCCTCACCATGCCACTGCCACACCTCCACTACAACACCCCACCACCACACCCCACCATGGCATGCACCTCCACTACAACACCCCCACCACCACCTCAATGCTAAAGCCACCCCACTACAAATTCTCACACACTCCTCCATCACAAATACCTCACCACCACTACCTTTACCTCCACAACAACACCTCCACCACAACACCTCACCATGTTAATAAGCACACCTCCACTACAACACCTCACCACCACACCTCACTGCTCGCTCACCTCCACCACACACCTCACCATGCTACTGCCACACCTCCACTACAACACCCTCACCACCACACCCTCACCATGCTACTGCTACACCTCCACTACACACCCCTCATATTGCTACAACCTCCACTACAACACCTACCACCACACCTCACTATGTTACTACTACACCTCCATCATAAACACCTCACCACTCACACCCCTCACCATGCCATTGCTACACCTCCACTACAACACCCTCACCACCACACACCCTCACCATGACTGCGCACCTCCACTACAACACCCTCACCACCACACCCCACCATGTTACTGCTACACCTCCACTACAACACCCTCACCCCATCCACTGCTACACCTCCACTACAACACCCTCACCACCACACCCCACCCATGCCATTTTACACCTCACCCACCTTACCTACACTTCCACTACTACAACACCTCACTCACCACACCCCTCACCATGTTACTGCTACACCTCCACTACAACACCCTCACCACACCCCTCACCATGTACTGCTCACACCCACCACAAACCCCTCACCACCACACCTCACCATGTTACCTACACCTCCACTACAACACCCTCACCACCACACCTCACCATGCTACTGCTAACACCTCCACCACAACACCCTCACCACCACACCCCTCCACCATGCTACTGCTACACCTCCACCACCAATACCCCCACCACCACACTCCTCCCACCCACACTTCACCATTACACCTTCCACCACAACACCCCTCACCACCACACCCTCCCATGTTACTACACCTCCACTCACAACACCTCACCACCACACCTCACCATGTTACACCTCCACTACAACACCTCACCCACCACACCTCACCATGTTACTGCCACACCTCCACTACAACACCCTCACCACCACACCCCTCACCATGTGCCACTGCCACACCTCCACCACAACACCCCTCACCACCACCCCACACCACCCCACCACATGCCACTGCCACACCTCCACTACAACACCCTACCACCACACCTCACCTATGCAGCTACACCTCCACTACAACACCTCACTACCCCACACCCTCACTATGCTACTGCTACACCTCCACTACAACACCCTCACCATGTTACTGCTACACCTCCACTACAACACCCTACCACCACACCCCACCATGTTACTGCTACACCTCCACTCACAACACCCCACCACCACACCCCTCACCATGCCACTGCTACACCTCCACTACAACACCCTCACCACCACACCCCCACCCCCACTCCACACCCCCACCACCACACCTCACCATGCATTACACCTCCACTCAACACCCTCACCACCACCTCACCATGCACTCACACCCACCCAACACCCCTCACCATGTTACTGCTAACACCTCCACTAAACACCCCTCACCACCACACCCCACCATGCTACTACTACACCTCCACTACAACACCCCCACCATGCTACTGCTACACCTCACTCAGCCTCACCACCACACCCTCACCATGTTACTGCTACACCTCCACTCACAACACCCTCACCACCACACCTCACCCATGTTCTACACCTCCACTACAACACCTCACCACCACACCTCACCATGTTACTGCCCTCCACTCCAACACCTCACCACCACACCCTCACCATGTTACTGCTACACCTCCACTAACCACCCCACCACACACCTCACCATTGCCATGCTACACCTCCACTACAAACACCCTCACCACCACACACCTCACCATGTTACTGCTACACTCCACTACAACACCCTCACCACCACCCCTCACCACAATGCTACACCTCCACCACAACACCCTCACCACCACACCCCTCACCATGTTACTGCTAACCTCCACTACATAACCTCACCACCACACCTCACCATGCATTGCTACACCTCCACTCACACACCCTCACCACCACACCTCACCATGCCACTGCTACACCTCCACTACAACACCCTCACCACCACACCTCACCATGTTACTGCTACACCTCCACTACAACACCCTCACCATGCACTGCTACACTCCACTACAACAACACCTCACCACACACCTCCACTACAACACCTCACCATGCACTGCTACACCCACTACAACACCCTCACCACCACACCCCTCACCATGCTACTGCTACACCCACTACAACACCCTCACCACCACACCCTCACCATGCCACTGCTACACCTCCACTACAACACCTCACCACTACACTCCCCACTACAACACCTCACCACACACCCCTCACCATGCTACTTACACCCCTCCACTACAAACACCCCACCACCACACCCCTCACCCATGTTACTGCTACACCTCCACTACAACACCTCACCACCACACCCTCACCATGCTACCGCTACACCTCCACTACAACACCCTCCACCACACACCCCTCACCATGCTACTGCTACACCTCCACTACAACACCCTCACCACCACCTCACCTTGCTGCTTACACCTCCACTACAACACCCTCACCCACCACACCCCTCACCATGTTACTGCTACACCTCAACACCTCACCCACCTCACCATGTTACTGCTACACCTCCACCTACAACACCCACCACCACACCTCACCATGTTACTGCTACCTCCACTCACCTCACCACACACCCCTCCTGCCACTGCCTCCACTACAACACCTCCACCCACCACACCCCTCACCATGTTGCTGCACACCTCCCACCATGTTACTGCTCACACCTCATGTTGCTGCACCTCCACTGCTTCCCTATTTGATCACTACAACACCCTCACCACCACACCCCTCACCATGTTGCTGCTGCACGCCTCCACCTACCAACGCCCTCACCACCACACCCCTCACCATATTGCTGCTACACCTCCACTACAACACCCTCACCACCACACCCCTCACCATGCTACTGCTACACCTCCACTCTACCCTCCACCACCACACCCCTCACCATGTTACTGCTACCTCCACTACAACACCCTCACCATACTGCTGCTACACACTCACTACAACACCCTCACCCACCACACCCCTCACCATGTTGCTACACCTCACACAACACCCTCACCACCACCCCTCACCCCTTTGCTGCATCCACTGCTTGCCACTCACCATGTTGCTGCTACACCTCCACTACAACACCCTCACCACCACACCCCTCCGTGTTGCTCCTACACTCACAACACCCTCACCCACCTCACCATGTTGCTGCTACACCTCCACTCTGCTTCCCTCACCACCACACCCCTCACCATGTTGCTGCTGCACTCCACTGCAACACCTCACCACCACACCCCTCACCATATTGCTGCTGCACTCCACGCCAACACCCTCACCACCACACCCCTCACCACCTTGCTGCTCACTGCAACACCCTCACCACCACACCCCTCACCATGTTGCTGCTACCCTCCACTCACAACACCACCACCACACCCCTCACCATGTTGCTGCTACACCTCCCCACTACACCACCTCACCATGTTGCTGCTACACCTCCACTACAACACCCTCACCACCACACCCCTCCCACCATGTACTGCTACACCTGCACCTCACCCACACCTCACCATGTTGCTGCTACCTCACTGCTTCCTCACCACCACACCCCTCACCATGCTGCTGCTACACTACAACACCCCTCCACCACCACACCCCTCACCATGCTACCTCCACTGCCCTCACCACCACACCCCTCACCATGCTGCTACCTCCACTACACCTCACCACCACACCCCTCACCATGCTACTGCTGCCTCCTTCCTCACCACCACACCCCTCACCATTGCTGCATCACAACACCCTCCCTCACCACCACACCCTCATGTTGCTGCACTCACTACAACACCCTCACCATGTGCTGCTCACATCACCTCCTCCCTCACCCCTCACCGTGTTGCTGCTGCCTCCACTCTTGCCCTCACCACCACACACCCCCTCACCATGTTGCTGCTACATCACTCTTACCCTCACCACCACACCACCATGCTGCTGCACCTCCACTAACACCACCACCTCCTGCACCCTCACCACCACACCATGCTTTCACTGCTACACCTCCTCACCCACACCCTGTGCTACTGCTACCATCACTGCACCTCACCACCACACCCCTCCCTGTTGCTGCTGCACCTCACCATGCTGCTGCTGCACACACCACTCTCACCTCCACCTCACCATGTTGCTGCTGCCCTCCACCACCACCCCTCACCACTGCAACACCCTCCACCACCACACCCCTCACCATGTTGCTGCTGCATCCCCTGACACCCTCACCATGTTGCTGCTGCACCTCACTACAACACCCTCTCACCACACCTCACCATGTTGCTGCTACACCTCCACTACCAACACCCCTCACCGTATTGCTGCTCACACCTCCACTGCTGCCCCTCACCATGTTACTGCTACACCTCACTACAACACCCTCACCATGTTACTGCTACACCTCCACTACCCTCACCCACACCCCTCACCATGTTACTGCTACCTCCACTACAACACCCTCCCACCACACCTCACCATGCTGTACCCTCACCACACCCCTCACCATGTTGCCTCCACAACACCACCACACCCCTCACCATGTTGCTACCTCCTCACACACCTCACATGCCTGCATCACACCCTCACCACCACACCCCTCACAACACCCTCCACCACCACACCCTCTGTTACTACAACATCACTACCAACACCCTCACCACCACACCCTCACCATGTTATGCACCACCTCCCACTGCACCCTCACCACCACACCCTCCCCCATGTTACTGCTACACCTCCACTTTCTGTGCCCTCACCACCACACCCCTCACCATGTTACTGCTGCCTCCCACTACAACACCCTCACCACCACACCCCTCACCATGTTGCTGCTACACCTCCCTACAACACCCTCACCATGTTACTGCTACACCCTCACCCACCACACCTCACCATGTTGCTGCTACACCTCCACTACAACACCTCACCACCACACCCCTCATGTTACTGCTACCTCCACTACACCTCACCACCTCACCATGCTGCCTCCACACAACACCCTCCCACCACCCCTCCATGTTGCTGCTGCTTACCCTCACCCACACCCTCCTGTCAATTGCTGCTACACCTCCACTCTCACCACCCCCCTCACCATCATTGCTGCTTCACCTCCACTACACCCTCACCATGTTGCTGCTACACCTCCACTACAACACCTCACCACCACACCCCTCACCATGCTACGCCACACCTCCACTACAACACCCTCACCACCACACCCCACCATGCCACGCTACACCCACCACAACACCTCACCACCACACCCTCACCATGTTACTGCTACACCTCCACTACAACACCCCACCACCACACCCCTCACCATGTTACTGCTACACCTCCACCACAACACCCCACCACCACACCCTCACCATGTTACACCCACTACAACACCTCACCACCACACCCCCACCATGTTACTGCTACACCTCCACTCACAACACCCTCACCACCACACCCCCACCATGTTACTGCTACACCTCCACCATACCACCCTCACCACCACACCCCCCACCATGTTACTGCTACACCTCCACTACAACACCCCACCACCACACCCCCTCACCATGTTACTGCTACACCTCCACTACAACACCCTCACCACCACACCTCACCATGTTACCTGCACACCTCCACCACAACACCTCACCACCACACCCCTCACCATGTTACTGCACCTCCACTACAACACCCCACCACCACACCCCTCACCATGTTACTGCTACACCTCCACTACAACACCTCACCACCACACCCCCACCATGCCACTGCCACACCTCCACTACACACCCCTCACCACCACACCCCACCATGTTACTGCTACACCTCCACCACAACACCCTCACCACCACACCCCTCACCATGTTACTGCCACACCTCCACTACAACACCCCACCACCACACCCCCTCACCATGTTACTGCCACACCCACCACAACACCCCTCACCACCACACCCTCACCATGTTACTGCTACACCTCCACTACACCCCACCACCACACCTCACCATGCTACTGCTACACCTCCACTACAACACCCCTCACCACACACCCTCACCATGTTACTGCTACACCCCCTCCACTACAACACCCTCACCATACATTGCTACACCTCCACTACAACACCCCTCACCACCACACCCTCACCATGTTACTGCTACACCTCCACTACAACACCCTCACCACCACACCCTCACCATGCTACTGCCACACCTCCACCACAACACCCTCACCACCACACCCTCACCATGTTACTGCTACACCTCCACTCACAACACCCTCACCACCACACCCCTCACCATGTTACTGCCACACCCACTACAACACCCCCACCACCACACCCTCACCATGTTACTGCTACACCCCACTACAACACCCCTCACCACCACACCCCTCACCATGTTACTGCTACACCTCCACTACAACACCTCACCACCACCCTCACCATGTTACTGCCACACCTCCACCTCACAACACCCCACCACCACACCCCTCACCATGTTACTGCTACACCTCCACAACACCCTCACCACCACACCCTCACCATGTTACTGCTACACCTCCACCACAACACCCTCACCACCACACCCCCTCACCATGTTACTGCCACACCTCCACTACAACACACCCCCACCACCACACCCTCACCATGTTACTGCTACACCTCCACTACAACACCCTCACCACCACCCTCACCATGTTACTGCTACACCTCCACTACAACACCCCACCACCACACCCCTCACCATGTTACTGCTACACCTCCACTACAACACCCTCACCACCACACCTCACACCATGTTACTGCTACACCCACCACAACACCCCCACCACCACCCCTCACCATGTTACTGCTACACTCCACCACAACACCCCACCACACCCCCCCCCTCACCATGTTACTGCCACACCTCCACCACAACACCTCACCACCACACCCCTCACCATGTTACTGCTACACCCCACCACACAACACCCTCACCACCACACCCTCCACCATGTTACTGCTACACCTCCACCACAACACCCCACCACCACACCCCTCACCATGTTACTGCTACACCTCCACTACAACACCCTCACCACCACACCCCTCACCATGTTACTGCTACACCTCCACCACAACACCCTCACCACCACACCCCTCACCATGTTACTGCTACACCTACTCACAACACCTCACCACCACACCCTCACCATGTTACTGCTACACCTCCACTACAACCCCTCACCACCACCACACCTCACCATGTTACTGCTACACCTCCACTACAACACCCTCACCACCACACCCCCACCATGTTACTGCCACACCTCCACTACAACACCCCCACCACCACACCCTCACCATGTTACTGCTACACCTCCACTACAACACCCTCACCACCACACCCCTCACCATGCTACTGCTACTACTACAACTCTTTTTAACGTCTCCTCCAGCCTCCCCCAATAGCCACACCTTCGCCACCATTTTATTACCTTAATATTAAATATCCTAATACATAAGTAGCTATCCTATCTGTGTTGGTGTTAGTTGAGCCGCTGATCTATGCGGCATTCAGTGACTGTAGCCTCATAGTCAATATCAACTATTACTACTACAACTACTACTACTATTACTACTACACTACAACGCCCACACCACCACACTTACATGCTATTACATTACCTATTACTACTACTACTCTACTACTACTACTACACCTGCACTACAACACCTTCACTACCACACCTACTTTCACAATACTATACTCACTGTTGCACCATATTTTACAAACGGTAAATAAACTGAAATACCATTTCTTTGCACTCAAACGAAACGACAAATTAATTGCACCAGATGGAGCATATTCACAGCCGTGGCTCTAAGTTTTGGCCTCATGACCCTGAAAATATAAAGCTGTTTGAGCATCAATACGCTAAGGCCTCCTGCCGCAGGTCACCACCTCCCAGTCCACGTAGTACCACGTCTTCCATAACGGGCCTGGCACTTAACGTAACTTGGGACTCTGCAGTTTTACAGAAGACAGATTAAATTATATGTCTTCCTCCCTGTGAACACTCCTTCGTCACCCATACTCTAGGTTGCAACAGTAATCAGAGGCCCTTCAGAAAGCTAAGTCTAAATGAAGCATGTCCTCTCGTTCCCCAATGGCACCTGCATTGTGTTGTTTCACTTAAAGGACGCGAGAATTTGTCCAACACACCAGGAGCGTGACCATATTACCTCATACTGATAAGTTCTCTTAGCTCGAGTATATGTGTTGATATAATTGATTACTAGCCGTGGTAGTTTAACCTCTGATATTGATCTCAGGCGTCCAAACATACACCTTTTAAGTGTACGTAGACACGGTACTGACCGCCTACTCCACTACCAGTTGCGAAGTATAACATTTGATTACAGTTCCACACAGCGTACCAGAGTTAAAAGGCTAGTTACCCAACACCCAGACTTACAGTATATGAGTCAGACGCATCTGAACCACAGTACTTTTTACCCTCCACCGACCATCACTATTTGCCGTGACGCTTGCATGATTCATACAACACGCCATCAAACACTACCGGATATATAGCCTTTTAATCACACGTGTTAAAACAACTCCCTGTTGTTGGTGTAGTACTGACCACAAATCCAAAGATTCACTATGTTTTCGTCCCCCAGCTGGATATAATGTGGGTATCTAAATGACTCACTTGAGCAACAATATAAAATGGCTAAATAGTGATGTTTCACCCCGAGGCTATCGTAAATTAACATGTCTTATGGCTACTGAAGGAAAGAAACTATATATATGAACTTGTAGAATCTCATTATATATCTTTGTACTACATGAGCGAGCAGGTATAGCATCCTGTCAGTCCCAAAAGTCTTTAAACAAAAACAATAATTGGTCTTTGTTATACACGTTCCACATAGTTTATTCTTTAGTTTAATTACGCTCCTTAAGTTACTTTTTGTTCCTGACTTGTTGTGTGCTTCCCAACACTAACACTCAAACTGCTAAACAAATCACAATAAATACCTCAACCTTATTTACTAATGTTATGCTACAGTATTACTAAACACAAAAATTTATAGTGAGTTTATATCATCATACTCCACGCACTATAAAACAACATTGTCCATAACATGTTAGAATACTACACCATATCATATCCTACCAATATACCCGTCCATCCCTAACATTGTGTATATATAATAAATTCAAGCACATTAACATATTTATCAAAAAATACCATGTTACACCATACCAATAAATATACCATACCATATCACCATACCATACCATGTGTGTGTGTGTGTGTGTGTGTTGTACCTAAACCATGTGTGTGTAAGTAAAAGTACACGACACTTTCTCCCCACACACAATCACCACCCTGCCCACCACTCCACCCCTCATGACCCTGCCCACTCACTCCACCTCATGATCCTGCCCACCACTCCACCTCATGATCCTGCCCACTCACCCCACCTCATGATCCTGCCCACTCACCCCACCTCATGACCCTGCCCACTCACTCCACCTCCTGATCCTGCCCACTCACCCACCCAGATCCTGCCCACCACCCCACCCATGATCCTGCCCACCACCCCACCCCAGATCCTGCCCACCACTCCACCTCATGATCCTGCCCACCACCCCACCTCATGACCCTGCCCACTCACTCCACCTCATGATCCTCCACCACCCCACCTCATGATCCTGCCCACCACTCCACCCTCCTGATCCTGCCCACTCACCCCACCTCATGATCCTGCCCACTCACCCACCTCATCCTGCCCACCACCCCACCTCATGACCCCGCCCACCCATTCCACCTCATGACCCCTGCCCCACCACCCCACCTCATGACCCTGCCCACCACCCCACCTCATGACCCTGCCCACTCACTCCACCTCATGATCCTGCCCACTCACCCACCTCATGATCCTGCCCACTCACTCCACCTCATGATCCTGCCCACTCACCCCACCTCATGACCTGCCCACTCATCTCCACCTCATGACCCTGCCCACCTCACCCCACCTCATGACCCTGCCCACCACCCCACCTCATGATCCTGCCCACTCACTCACATCATGACCTGATTTCTGTGAAGTTAACATCATACACAATGACGTGGTGTAACTAACATCATACACAATGACGTGGTGTAAGGCTAACATCATACACAATGACGTGACTAATCACCAAGACGGCAAGGCTAACATCATACACAATGACGTGGTGTAAAGGCTAACATCATACACAATGACGGTGTAAGCTAACATCATACACAATGACGTGTAAGGCTAACATCATACAATGACGTGGTGTAAGGCTAACATCATACACAAGACGTGTGAAGCTAACATCATACACAATAACGTGGTGTAAGGCTAACATCATACACAATGACGTGTGTAAGGTAACATCATACACAATGACGTGAGGTGAGGCTAACATCATACACAACGACGTGGTGTATACACATCATACACAAGACGTGGTGTAAGGCTAACATCATACACAATGACGTGGTGTAAGGCCAACATCATACACAAACCGACGTAAAAATAACATCATACACAATGACGTATAACCAACATCATACACAATGACGTGTGTACAATATCATAGTTACCAAAATGGATATAGAAACAAAATAATCCGTCATCATGGAAATAAAATTAAAAAACCCCAGATCGTCAGGTTAGGTCACGAGGGTAAGGAGAAAGCGGAGGATCGGTTGATGATGAGGCAAGTAACAAGTAACAGTACAGGAAACACCACGTAGTATAATATGAAAGTAACATTCCATAGAAGTCTAGAGAATGATCTTGTGGGGAGACGTACTGAGGTGAATAAAGGAAAGAGATGAACATTACTTGTTAATCCATTACAAAGTGTTTAAGAATGTTTACAACTGGTAGAAAATCTGTGAATGGTCATCGTTTATATTGTCCATATTCATGTCCTCTCATCGTTAGTTTTACAAAGACAACAAGAGTTAGCGACAACCCCACGAAAGGTACTCAGAAAATAAATCTAGGTGCCATACTGCTAGGGGAACACTCATGTCAAGTATTAACGTTGTAACTTCCTGCATAGAACACACATTGACGGAGTCTATTGTGCTAAGCGTTCCTGTGACGATAACAAGTCCTCCATCTTATACTGAAATCCAAGAGTATTACCACAACACTATTGATGACCAAGTTTGGGGTAGAGGTATCGCTACTCTTGGTCCAGTGTCTCATAATATAATCCGAATGTATGATGCCAGCACTGCTACAACACCATGTAGCTTAAGTACAGCCACCTGCCCTGTAGGAAGAGGGCTGAGGCGAGTGTCCAGGAATAATCACCCAGCCTGCCAGTCCTGTTTTAGTGAGGGCGAGGCGACCGTTTTATCAAGCGTAGGCTTCGGCTTTACTTGCCCGTTGTTGCCTGGTCTAAAAATTGAGCTACGTTGTATCTAATTTAGCGAATATGAAATCTCCCTTCGTCCCTCTTCATCAGAGCACAAGAGGGCGTTACAGGCAACACCTTCTGCAACACTACAGAAGTCTCACCCCTTCCCAGAGTTTCTTCTCCGATACACACCACTATACACCCAGGGAAAAGTTTCCTACACTGATGCACTTGTCAGCCGAACACAATAATAATCTTGTTCTGCTATACTCGCAAACCTGTACGTAGGTAAGGAAGCTGCGTCCTCCTCAGTCATCATGCCATCATCATCATCATCTTGTGGAGAGTTTTATAACAATATATTAAGCTTCATCGTCCCTCCGTGTGTGTTGCTGAATCTGGTACTGTCGTCCTGGGGGTTCACAGATGGTTTTAGGAGTCTTAGGCCTGGACACCAGGTCTCGTTTCATCTTACAGCCCCTGTGTGTGTGTGTGTGTGTGTGTGTGTGGTCATGAGTTGGTGGCAGGACAGGGCAAGGAGACTGAGTTGAGGATGGTGAGGCGGGGCTCTGAGGGAGTCATGGGTGTAATGATAGGTAAATGCAACTTTCTGGTTAAATTCCTAGCGGGCTCTGATTACCCCCCTAATACCACACACACACACACACACACACACACACACACACGGGTGATTTACTGAATTAATTAATCAACAAGGCAAATACATACACTCAATATACCAATGCACGAGGGAGTTCCTATATTTCAGAAAAGTCACCTGACTCCTATATTCATTAACTACCTGGCTAACACATAAGACTTGTCTCCAGTTATATGAAGTAAATACAAGTATACTAACTCTGTCCAGCTGTTCATAGGAATCAAAAGAAACACTAAGGACCTGAGGTAAATATAGTAAATATCGTGAACTGGGGAACATGTAACATACACACACACACACACACACACACACACACCAAGCTCGGATTCTCAAAAACGTTCTCACTAACGATTCCTTACGTTAACCTCTGAGGACGACGAATTAAACCTTTGAGGACGATGATTTAAACCTTGAGGACGATGATTTAACCCTTTGAGAACGATGATTTAAACCTTTAGACGATGATTTAACCTTGGGATGATGATTTAACCCTTTGAGAACGATGATTAAACCCTTTGGGGACGATGATTTAACCTCAAGACGATGACTAACCCTTTGAGAACGATGATTTAACCCTTTGGGGACGATGATTTAACCCTTTAAGACGATGATTTAACCCCTTTGAGAACGATGATTTAAACCTTAAGACGATGATTTAACCCTTTGGGGACGATGATTTAACCTTTGAGAACGATGATTTAACCTTTGAGACGATGATTAACCCTTTGGAACGATGATTTAACCCTTTTGAGAACGATGATTTAAACCTTTGGGGACGATGATTTAACAACAAGCTTTGAGAACGATGATTTAACCCTTGAGGACGATGATTTAAACCTTCAGACGATGATTTAAACCCAGACGATGATTTAAACCTTGAGGACGATGATTTAAACCCTTGAGAACGATGATTTAACCCTTTGATGACGATGATTGAAACCTCTGAGGACGACGAATTAAACCTTTGAGGACGACGATTTAAAACCTTTTGGGGACGACGACTAACCTTTGAAACGATGATTTAACCCTTTGAAAACGATGATTTAAACCTTTGGGGACGATGATTTAAACCTTGAGGATGATGATTTAAACTTTGAGGATGATGACGAAAACCCTGAGGACGATGATTTAAACCCTTGGGAACGATGATTTAAAACCTTGAGGATGATGATTTAAACCTTGAGGACGATGATTTAAACCACTTTGGGGACGATGATTTAAACCTTGAGGACGATGATTTAAAACCTTCAGAGCGCGATAGATTTAAACCTTTGAGAACGATGATTTAAACCTTGAGAACGACTGATTAAAACTTTTGAGGACGATGACAAATCTCAAGGACAAGTGTTAAACCCCCCCTCACCTGAGGAGGAGAGAACGTATCTACAGTACTTAATTGTAGAGTCTGGGTAAAAGACACTTTGGCTAACGTGTCCTGTGCAGCCTGCAGGAACTCTCAACCCTCCAGTAGGCTGACTTAACCTTCAGTATGATGACGTAACCCCAGCAGGCTGACTTAACTCCTCCATAGGCCGACTTAACCTCCAAGGCTGATCAACTCCCTTCAGTATGACACAAACCTTCCAGTAGGCTGACTAAACCTTCAGTATGATGACTTAACCTTCAGTATGATGACTTAACGCCCAGTAGGCTGACTTAAACCCTCCAGCAGGCTGACTTAACTCCTCAGTATGATGACGTAACTCCTTCAAAAAGGGACTCTAACTCCCCAGTAGGCTGACTAACCTCCAGTAGGCCGACTTAACTCCTTCAGTATGATGACGTACCTTCAGAAGGCTGACTTAATCCTCTCAGTAGGCTGACTTAACTCTTCAGTATGCGATGACTTAACTCCTCCAGTAGCTGACTTAACCCTTCAAAACTTAACCTCCAGTAGGCTGACTTAACTCCTTCAGCACGATATTTCATCATATCCAATGACCAAGTCATTATACTGAATGGTCACGCATCTCCACACCTCCATAAGGAGCAAATTTAACCTCCTGTGTGTGTGTGTGTGTGTGTGTGTGTGTGTAATGATTTGCATGAGTTGAAGATAAAGCCACCAAACTGAAGATGCAATATACTACACAGTTCAGTGAATTATCCCTAATTCATTATTGATGACTTGAGAACTTCAAATACCTTGCTACGCGCTTAAAGACCTCATATTGTTAACGAGCAGTAATTAACGTTATAACATCAAAAATACAGGTAAATAAGCTTAAAAACCATACAGATAACCACCTAAAATTAACATACAAATTACACTCAGACTTTTCCTTTTGAATCGTTCCCTAACACCGACCAAATTATGGTAAAGGAAATCTTTTATAATTTCTGCTCTTAAATCGTCAAACGATAAACAAGCACAGAACGTAATTATAACGTTAATATCCTTCTAGTTAAAGAGAAAGCAATGCCCAAAACTAAAGAATTGTTGTTTCAAATTAGAAAAATCCCCCAAAATAAAAAATTAGGTAAGAATAGAAAAAACACAAACAAGAGGAAATTTCAGTATATTTCAGCAGCAACCTAAATCAGAAGGCACAAGAGGAAGAAATCAAAACAAGACAGACAAACAAACAAAAAAACAATTAATAATCTAAAAGACCTAATGAAAAGGACATTAACTTCAATTTCAGAATAAAGGACTGATGTATGTCAGAGACGTCATCAGACACCAGAAAGAGGCTGGAGGCCCTGAAATGTAAGGTGTTAAGAACGAATGATAAGAAAACACTACACTGATACGAAAAATAATTAAAGATGGCAAAGATTAGCAAAACCAAGAGAAATAATTGAAATGTACAGAAAAAATATATATGAGTTACTTTGGTCATATAATTAGGGATGAATAACAGAATATTAACGAGTAAAGTGAAGGGTAGGAAGGCCAGGGCTAGAGAATTTGATAGATGAATTAAATTAAAAACTTGGTCCCCAGAGAGATACAAAACCTTAGGAGGATCGATAAAAACAGCCTGGGACCGCTTAGAGTGGAGGACTGTGGTCGACAACCCTCAAATATGAAAACAGCATTTCATAATCCCGTTCCTAATTCCAAGTAATAAACCCGAACTTTGGCTCAAGACAACTAGAGTAGGTAATAAAGTAAATTGTAAACCACCTAGCCACGCACACATTTACCATACAAACTTACAAGAATCTGGAGCAGCTCAACCAATACTGCATACCACTTTCTTATTCCCACGAATGACAAGGACACAAGAACAAGATTTACACTTTGATAACAGCGTTATGGTGACAGTGATGGTGGATGAAAGTTGTGACAGATGACCACAGTGGCTTTGATGATGATGTGATGATGATGATGATAGTGATGATGATGTGTGATGGTGGGTAAAGATGATGATGATGATGATGATGATGATGATGATGATGATGGTGATGTTGATGATGGTGATGTTGATGATGGTGGTGGTGCTGTGTGATATGGGATGGAAGAGGTGATGACGTGTGGAGTGTGGTAGTGACGTGAGAGGATGGTAACTTGTCGTGATAAGGTCCAAGTACCAAGTTACACTTCGTGACATTACCTAACAGGGGAGGGTGGAAGAGCCCTGTCGCTCCCTTCCTATCGTATCTGGGGAAACAACGAGGGACCACCGCTGTACCGCGCAATTATTAGTACAGTGGTAGATGTCAGATACATGTGGTATATGCTAGGTACAGCGATACGTGTGAACAGTTGCACCTAACTGTATTATACCTGAAACCCGGCAGTACAATATCAAGATAAGGTACAAGGGTCACCTCACTAATCTTAACACGTGGTCTCCGTCAGTTGTGGATGTGACTCACGAGCTAGGGGTGCCAGCGGCGGCGGGGCATGCGGAGTCTTATCATCTCATGGCGTAAGAGTGTGAGATTAAGATTAAATATGATGGAATTTTAGATGTTGAAGTATCGCCCCTATACCTGTGGAGGGCCTCACTGTGAGCGTCTAATGTGGAGATAACGGACTTATATCTGCTGGTGTACTTAGTTTATATACACAGAATCCCAATACATATAGAGCTGCGTGAGGTCGTGACTGACTACCACAGTGTCTCAGCTGACCATTTTCCTTTAGTGTTCTACTGAACACTGAAACACTTCTCTCCTACTGAATGAGATAAGACGACGACGACGACCGGACGTTGTGAAGTGGGTTTCTGACAATCTTGAAAGAGTGGGGTGATGACACGTTAGCTGTGGTCTGTCTGCTGTGTTGTGTTGAACTAACTGTATTAATAACACACCATGGGTCAACACAGTCTATCCTAAACACGGTCAGCTGCAGCGTTGACACAGGTCGAGTGTTTAGTTAAGTGATATATAAAAAGTAACAGTCTGCTGGTTGGCGGAAAATTGCTGAGGACCCCGACGTCCTTCTTCCTGTGGGGTTATCAAGGCTCCTTCCTGACGAGGTAGCGTGCTTTTCTCTCACTGCTGCGTCCCAGGGACAGTCTAGATGCGGATGTAAGAAGAGTGTTATCAGTGTGACATTACCAAACATCACAGGTTTCTGTACTCTAGTTCCTCCTGTACCAACAATAGACAATGGAGGTCGTCACACAGCACAGACCGACTGCCTGCATGGTAAGCTGATAAGTGATGGAAATGACAAGCTAGCTTCTTCAGGGGACAAAGTTAGGTTCTGGCTTTGTCTACCAAGTGGAGTTGACCTAAAGTGATGATGACCGCGGTATATGTCAGTAATTCAGAAAACTTAACACTTGGGGCCATACAATGATAAAAATAAGCTTTCCCATACCAGAAATATTCACACCTCAGTTTGCCTCAGCCACAGCGACCCTCCATAAAGTAATGCACTGTGCCCAAACTATCTCACTCACTCACCCACTTTCAATAGTGACAAGTTCAACAAATACTAAACGTTCCCAGGAGGACAAATTGCTGGGTGATGGAGACAGATAAGAAGGTAAACACATCTCAGGGGGTACAGAGAGACACTCAGAGACAGGCCTTCAACAGTGAGGCAGTTGAGGCGCTCCTGAGATACTTACCCCGCCTTGAAGGAACAGCTGAGTAACCTTCTGCTTGTTTGTTTGTGTGTGTGTGTGTGTGTGTGTGTGTGTGTGTGTGTGTGCAGTTTGCTCAAAAGCCAGCTAGTATCACCGTTCCATTATTATTATTATTTATTATTATTATTATTATTATTTATTATCACCGGTGTTCAACAGAGGTTTGGTAACAGCGTCTGAACATGGCGCGTGTCGAACCATGTGGGTCACCTTCCTCCCGTGTGTCAATACAGTGCACCTGGATTTAAGCATTTTAGGTGCACACAGACGTATGTGAGTAAACTATTTTATATCATGGAAGTGCACATACACACATACCTCACCACACACACACACACACACACACACATACACACACACACACACACACACACACACACACACACACACACACACACACACACACACACACACATATATACCTCACAAGCACATACACACATGGACCCCATCCCTTTACACACACACACACACACACACACACACACACACACATGAATAGTTTTGGCTTGTGTGAATATGTACATTTTCTTTTTTAAATTTTGTATAAAAAAAACGTGTACAAATGTTTTTGTTTTAAATGTACACAGAACCCGTGTATAACAGTGAGTTTGTGTGTACATGTGTTGATCCAGGATTGTCATTGAACAGTACAGACACGATAATATACTGCTATTGTGTGTACATGTGCGTGACCGAGTGTGTTTGTGTACGTGTGCTGTGAACAGGTGTGTGTGTGTGTGTGTGTGTGTGTGTGTGTGTGTGTGTGTGTGTGTGTGTGTGTGTGTGTGTGTAAATATATATAAATAATAATAATAATAATTAACGGTTTATTGAAAGAAGCTTGGCAGCCAGAAGGCTGAAAATATACAGTTACATATTTGGGGAATGGGTTACAATTACAAATAATATACAAGTAACATAAGTGACACAAATAAGACATATAATAACTTAGATGGGGATCAGCTCAAACTACAGTTCATTTCAACATAGTGACAGTGTAAGGAGCAGTGTTTACTGGGAGTGAATACACTGATTTATTACAAGTTATTGATAATTTTTACAATGGTTGGGACTGGGCTGTTCTTATAGCGATCAGTTCAGTGCACGTATGGGCTGGATGCGGTTGTGGTGTCGAACAGCAATTCTCGGACAGGGGATCTCAGGTGGTAGTAGGAGCCGGTGTCGGGGATGGTGTAAGCTTCTTACCAAATTTGCAGATGAGGTCGTGGTGATGGTCAGTGAGAGTCAGAAAGGGTCAGTGTGTTGAGCGCTTCTTGATATGTGGAGTAGGAAGGAGAGAATAATCTTGCATGCCCTCTTTTGCACTTTTCTGGGTGTTTACGTTGTGTGGCATTTAGGAGGAAGACCAGGTGGAGGCATAGGTGAGCTTGGGAAGTATGAATGTTGTGTAAACACTGAGGAGCTCGTGTGCAGGAACTCCGAGGGACTTGAGTCGGCGGAGGTGGAGACGGAAACTGTATACCTGTATGTATGTAGGTATGTATGTATGTATGTATGTATGTATGTATGTATGTATGTGTGTGTGTCTGCATATGTGTGTGTGTGTGTGTGTGTGTGTATGTGTGTATCTACATGTGCGTGCGCGCGTGTGTGTGCGTGTGTGTGTGAGGGAGCGCTGTTTGATGAGCGTGTTATCAGTACACAAACCATACCCAAGGCACGCCCTTCTATTATGCGTGTCTGCTACTGCCACACTCACACAAACACACACACACACACACATACACACAATGATACCATACATTACACCACATTGTCTTCCACGTTGGTATGTACCCGAACAATTATTATCCTTGAATACACAGACGTACATACAAACCACGTACCAACACCCGAACAACAGTTGTACCACCAGTAACGGTACACAGACGCAAGACAAGTGTACCACCAGGGGAGATAACAAGGTACTGCCACAGGGTGTGAGACGCTCCAGCCACCCCTGTGCTCACCCTGGGACAACCTAGATCATTACCTGATATTAATAAAGTTAGAGACACAGGTGATTGTAAAAGGTGAACCAGGTGATGGTGTCAGGGGTAAGTGAATCCTTCCTCTAAAAATATGAAGGAAAAGACAACACGTAAACTGCATCTCGTACATGTAAAGTTAAGTAAAAAAAACAGTAAACCTCAAAGAAAACTAATTAATTTAACTAATTACTTTACTTTAATGGAGAAAAGACAATGATTTTGAAGGTAAATACCAATAAATATCTTCACACTGTGGTAAAAGAAGTGTGTGAGGTCGTGTAAGTGGCGGCCCTCACAGGTAAGGCTCAGTGCTCACACAGCCGCCCTCACAGGTAAGGCTCCAGTGCTCACACAGCCGCTGTCTGAGTAAGGCTCCGTTGCTCACCAGCAGCCCTCGAGTAAGGCTCGGTGCTCACCGCAGCCCCTCACAGGTAAGGCTCAGTGCTCTGGAGCCGCCCTCACAGGTAAGGCTCGGTGCTCACAGACCCGCCCTCACAGGTAAAGGCTCCAGTGCTCCACAGCCGCTGTCAGAGTAGGCTCCAGTGCTCACACAGCGCCCTCACAGGTAAGGCTCGGTGCTCCACCAGCCGCCCTCTGAGTAGGCTCCGGTGCTCACACAGCCGCTGTCACAGGTGGGCTCCGGTGCTCACACAGCAGCCCTCAGAGTAAGCTCCGGTGCTCACACAGCAGCCCCTCACAGGTAAGGCTCAGTGCTCCGGCAGCCCTCACAGGTAGGCTCCAGTGCTCACACAGCCGCTGTCTGGGTAAGGCTCCGAGTGCTCCACAGCCGCCCTCACAGGTAAGGCTCAGTGCTCACACAGCCGCCCTCACAGGTAGGCTCCGGTGCTCCACAGCCGCCCCCTCAGAGTAAGGCTCCGGTGCTCACACAGCTGCCGTCTGGGTAAGGCTCCGGTACTCACACAGCCGCCCTCACAGGTAAGGCTCCGGTGCTCACACAGCCGCCACACCTGACCTCCCCCCACACTTGAGGCTGGGGTATTTTCCTCGTGGTTTTTTATCCGTAACGGAGGTCTAGTTGATTAGTCACTGTTTATTGATGATCGGCAGGTACTTATAACAAGGTATACAAAGCATACACCTTTACATCAACCATTACCCACACAGAAACGTGATGAAGATGTAGGAATGAAAGATGTCGTTTAAGTAACCGATAAGTGATACAACCTTGAACGTACGTGCAGCCACATAACTAACATGTGGTCGCACCAAGTTAATAATGATCTCAAGTGTCATTATCCTCGTCAACTGTGTCTCATTGTTTAAGTTCGCCATTTAAATGCGTTACCACGTTACCATAAGGAAGGAGGGAGGGCAGGGGAGGGAGTGGGGGCAGAGGGGAGGGCGTAACATATGAGTGCTTGTGAATCCTGACCCTGGACCACTGGTTAACCTTACTGCACTCGAGGTAGATGCCAACTCACGCCAGATGAACCATATTTTTCCCCAAAATCGTGATCTTCCGAAATTCTCCTGACCATAACAACACACGTTCTTAGCTTTACGAGATGTGATGTTGCATATTGTTTTATGTCAGTATAAACACAGCCATCACTCTAATATGGCCTTGATGTAAACTGCCGACATACTGTACATACATACTGTAGTTGAATAAAGACGGTGTGTGTGTGTGTGTGTGTGTTTGTGTGTGTGTGTGTGTGTGTGTGTGTGTGTGGGGAAAGAAAAGGCATTAAGTGCGACCTCCTCCTCACACGGCACTCAATACCTCACCTCCCTCCATACAGTACCTCACCTCCCTCCACAGTACCTCACCTCCCTCACACAGTGCCTCACCTCCCTCGCCACAGTACCTCCACCTCCCTCATACATTCCCCACCTCCCTCATACAGTACCTCACCTCCCTCATACAGTACCTCACCTCCCTCATACAGTACCTCACCTCCCTCATACAGTACCTCCCCTCCCTCATACAGTACCTCACCTCCCTCATACAGTACCTCACCTCCCTCCCAACAGTACCTCCACCCCCCCCCCTTACAGTGCCTCACCTCCCCTACAGTACCTCCCCTCCCTCATACAGTACCTCCCACCTCCCTCATACAGTCCTCACCTCCCTCATACAGTACCTCACCTCCCTCACACACAGTACACCCCCCCACATACAGTACCTCACCCTCACTCACACAGTACCTCCACCTCCCTCACACAGTGCCTCCTCCCTCATACAGCCCTCACCTCCCTCACAGTACCTCACCTCCCTCACACAGTACCTCCTCCCCACTGATACCTCACCTCCCCTCACACAGTACCTCACCTCCCTCACACAGTACCTCACCTCCCTCACACAGGCCTCCCCTCCCCTCATACAGTACCTCCCACCTCCCTCATACAGTACCTCACCTCCCTCATACAGTACCTCACCTCCCTCATACAGTGCCTCACCTCCCTCACACAGTGCCTCACCTCCCTCACACAGTGCCTCCCTCCCTCACACAGTGCCTCATCTCCCTCATACAGTACCTCAACTCCCTCCTTACAGTACCTCACCTCCTCACACAGTACCTCACCTCCCTCACACAGTGCCTCACCTCCCTCACACAGTACCTCACCTCCCTCATACAGTACCTCACCTCCCCTCCACAGTGCCTCACCTCCCTCCTTGGTACCTCACCTCCCCTCCACAGTACCTCACCTCCCTCACACAGTACCTCCACCTCCCTCACCAGTGCCTCACCTCCCTCATACAGTACCTCACCTCCCTCACAGTACCTCACCTCCTCACAGTACCTCACCTCCCTCCACAGTGCCTCACCTCCCCTCACACAGTGCCTCACCTCCCTCATACAGTGCCTCACCTCCCTCACACAGTACCTCCACCTCCCTCACACAGTGCCTCACCTCCCTCACACAGTGCCTCACCTCCCTCATACAGTACCTCACCTCCTCCCACAGTACCTCCACCTCCCTCACAGTGCCTCACCTCCCTCCATACAGTACCTCCTCCCTCCACACAGTACCTCACCTCCCTCCCACAGTACCTCCACCTCCCTCATACAGTACCTCACCTCCCTCATAGTGCCTCACCTCCCCTCCATACAGTACCTCCCCCTCCCTCCACCCCACCTCACCTCCCTCATACAGTACCTCACCTCCCTTCATACAATGCCTCCTCCCTCACAGTACCTCCACCTCCCTCTCCACAGTACCTCACCTCCCTCATAGTACCTCACCTCCCCTCATACAGTACCTCCACCTCCCTCATACAGTACCTCACCTCCCTCCACACAGTACCCCACCTCCCTCATACAGTACCTCACCTCCCTCATACAGTGCCTCACCTCCACACAGTACCTCACCTCCCTCACACAGTACCTCACCTCCCTCACAGAGCCTCACCTCCCCTCCTCATACCTCACCTCCCTCACAGTACCTCACCTCCCTCATACAGTACCTCCCCCCCCTCCCATCACAGTGCCTCACCTCCCTCACACAGTACCTCACCTCCCTCACACAGTGCCTCACCTCCCCCACAGTGCCTCATCTCCCCTCCTTACAGTACCTCAACTCCCTCATACAGTACCTCACCTCCCCTCACACAGTACCTCACCTCCCTCACACAGTACCTCACCTCCCTCACCAGTACCTCACCTCCCTCACCCTACAGTACCTCCCCACCTCCCTCCCACCAGTGCCTCCACCTCCCTCATACAGTACCTCCACCTCCCCACACATACCTCACCTCCCTCACACAGTACCTCACCTCCCCTCACACAGTGCCTCACCTCCCTCATACAGTACCTCACCTCCCTCCACAGTACCTCCTCCCTCCACAGTGCCTCACCTCCCCTCACAGTGCCTCCACCTCCCTCCATACAGTACCTCACCTCCTCATACAGTGCCTCACCTCCCTCCACCAGTGCCTCACCTCCCTCACACAGTGCCTCACCTCCCTCACACAGTGCCCCTCCCCTCCCCCTCATACAGTACCTCACCTCCCTCATACAGTACCTCACCTCCCTCACACAGTACCTCACCTCCCTCATACAGTACCTCCCACCTCCTCACACAGTACCTCACCTCCCTCACACAGTGCCTCACCTCCCTCATACAGTACCTCCCTCCCTCCATACAGTACCTCACCTCCCTCACACAGTACCTCACCCCTCCCTCATACAGTACCTCACCTCCCTCCACAGTACCTCACCTCCCTCACACAGTACCTCACCTCCCTCATACAATACCTCCTCCCTCATACAGTGCCTCCACCTCCCTCATACAGTACCTCACCTCCCTCATACAGTGCCTCACCTCCTCATACAGTACCTCTCCCTCCACAGTACCTCACCTCCCTCCTTACAGTGCCTCACCTCCCTCATACAGTGCCTCACCTCCCTCCCCAGTACCTCCACCTCCCTCACAGTACCTCACCTCCCTCCAGTACCTCACCTCCCTCATACAGTGCCTCACCTCCCTCATACAGTGCCTTACCTCCCCTCATACAGTACCTCACCTCCCCACACACAGTACCTCACCTCCCTCACACAGTGCCTCACCCCCATACAGTGCCCCCACATACAGTACCCTACAGTACCCACATGCAGTGCCCCCACATACAGTACCCCTCACATTGCCCCACATACAGTACCCCCCATACAGTGCCCCACATACAGTACCCCCACATACAGTACCCCCACATACAGTACCCCCACATACAGTACCCACATACAGTACCCCCCACATACAGTGCCCCCCATGAGTACCCCCATACAGTGCCCCACATACCCCCACTTGTGCACCCCCCACATACAGTACCCCCCACATACATACCCCACATACAGTACCCCCCCAGTTCAATACTTCGACTAATTTTGATCAATAATTCTAAACTGGCGGGAGGTCAGACGGTGGACCCTGGCTGTCTCTCTCACACTAACCCCAATTGATTTGATATTAACCTAACCAACCTAACCTAATATAACCTAACCTAATATAACATAACCTAACCTAATATAACCTAACTAATATAACCCTAACCTAATATAACCTAACCTAATATAACCTAACCTAACCTAAGTTGATTTGTTTCATAACCTAACTTAATCTAACCCTAACCGAGCCTAACCTAATCTAACCTAAATTAATTTGTTCATAACCTAACACAATCTTAACCTCACATATCGTAACCTAACCTAACCTAACCTAACCTAACAACCTAATATTAACCTAACCTAACCTAATAGAATAACAGTCGAATCCAAACATATCTTCATGAGTCAAATTCTCCTTTCGCAGTCTTATATTTCCAGCCACATTGTCGTCGCCTCTCCTCCTTCCCTCCTGTATGCTGGTCACCCTCTCCCCGTCAATCATGTAGAGGCTGAGAGAGAGAAGAGAGAGAGAGAGTCCCCAAAATACACTATATGTAACGCGACAGGAAGTCATTGACCAATTACACACACACACACACACACACACACACACACACACACACACACACACACACACCATAATACAAAGAAAATTCTGAAAAAATACGCTAAAACACCAATCCTTCTCACCTAATGGTCCTGAAGTACTTACTGTACCTACCTAATACTGCAAATAAATAAGTAAATAAATAAGTAAGCAAATAAAATCAGATAAGTGAATAAAATAACAAAAATATCAAAATCCTTAATTATACAGTACATTACCTTAACACCAGATGAAATTACGAAAAGAAATTTAATACACATTATGCCGTGGTGTTAAGTGAACGTGTATAGTTAAGTTAGCGCCTTAGTGTGATCTTGATATATATTTGGTTTAAGTTAGCCTTAGTGTGATCTTGATATATATTTCGGCGTAAGTTAGCGCCTTAGTGTGATCTTGATATATATTTCGGTGTGAATTGCGCCTTAGTTGATCTTGATATATATTTCCGGTGTAAGTTAGCGCCTTAGTGTGATCTTGATATATATTTCGGCGAAAGTTAGCGCCTTAGTGTGATCTTGATATATATTTCGGCGTAAGTTAGTGCCTTAGTGTGATCTTGATATATATTTCGGCGTAAGTTAGCGCCTTAGTGTGATCTTGATATATATTTCGGCGTAAGTTAGGGCCTTAGTGTGATCTTGATATATATTTCGGTGTAGTTAGCGCCTTAGTGTGATCTTGATATATATTTCGGCGTAAGTTAGCGCCTTAGTGTGATCTTGATATATATTTCGGTGTAAGTTAGCGCCTTAGTGTGATCTTGATATATATTTCGGTGTAAGTTAGGGCCTTAGTGTGATCTTGATATATATTTCGGTGTAAGTTAGCGCCTTAGTGTGATCTTGATATATATTTCGGTGTAAGTTAGCGCCTTAGTGTGATCTTGATATTTATTTCGGTGTAAGTTAGCGCCTTAGTGTGATCTTGATATATATTTCGGTGTAGTTAGGGCCTTAGTGTGATCTTGATATATATTTCGGTGTAAGTTAGTGCCTTAGTGTGATCTTGATATATATATTTCGGCGTAAGTTAGTGCCTTAGTGTGATCTTGATATATATTTCGGCGTAAGTTAGGGCCTTAGTGTGATCTTGATATATATTTCGCGTAAGTTAGCGCCTTAGTGTGATCTTGATATATATTTCGGCGTAAGTTAGCCTTAGTGTGATCTTGATGTTGGTTATATATTACGGCTAAATATTCTACAGTTATAAAAAGACATAGATGTAACTGGACTGGATGTTGTGAGGTGCAGTACAGTACAAGAGGAGGAAGGAGGTGCGTTATCCTGACACTCGTACTTCGGGTCCCGTTGTGGTCCCCCTCCCCCAAGCAGATTGTTATCCGAGCAAAACACTGATGTAACGAGGCTCATCATGTGCTGACAAACTGACGTAATGATAACGATTATCACATTAGTACAGTAGTAGTATGAATAATAATAATAATAATAATAATAATAATAATAATAATAATAATAGTAATAATAATAATAATAATAATAATAGTAATAATAATAATAATAATAATAATAATAATAATAATAATAATAATAATAATAATAAAATAATAATAATAGTAATAATAATAATAATAATAATAATAATAATAATAATAATAATAATAATAATAATAATAATAATAATAATAATAATAATAATAGTAATAATAATAATAATAATAATAATAATAATAATAATAATAATAATAATAATAATAATAATAATAATAATACCATTATTAACAATAATGACTAAGGTTGTGTACATATTCACGTTGTATTTTCTTCCAGATTTATATCCTTGCATCCTGTGAGAGAGAAGCGCAAAAGTGTGTAACGCCAAACGAAACCATGCAGAGTTCACGGTTGCCATCTTGACTCATGTATTGAAGGTCATAAGTATCAGAAGGGCCATGGATTGTGTGGGCAAGTAGGGCCATGGATTGTGTGGGCAAGTAGGGCCATGGATTGTGTGGGCAAGTAGGGCCATGGTTAGTGTGGGCAAGTAGGGCCATGGATTTGTGGGGCAAGTAGGGCCATCGATTGTTGTGGGCAAGTAGGGCCAACGATTGTGTGGGCAAGTGGGGCCATCATTGTGTGGGCAAGTAGGGCCATGGATTGTTGGGCAAGTAGGGCCATGGATTGTGTGGGCAAGTAGGGCCAACGATTGTGTGGGCAAGTAGGGCCATGGATTGTGTGTGGGCAAGTAGGGCCATGGATTGTGTGGGCAAGTAGGGCCATGGATTGTGTGGGCAAGTAGGGCCATGGATTGTGTGGGCAAGTAGGGCCATGGATTTGTGTGGGCAAGTGGGGCCATGGATTGTGTGGGCAAGTAGGGCCATCGATTGTGTGGCAAGTAGGGCCATCGATTGTGTGGGCAAGTAGGGCCATCGATTGTGTGGGCAAGTTACATATAGTGACAAGATGAGTGTGTGGTGTTGACCGTAGAGTTTCACCCCTGGACCTCCAGTCACCATGGTACCCACCACTAGGTGTTAACATTACTCCACAACAACACAACAAACCTCCAAGAGTGATTCGACTGCCTTGTGTTCAGAAATTCGAAGCAAAATGTTCAGTGTTTCAGAGATTGTAGAAACAATAGTCCCCGAACAAACACACACACACACACACACACACACACACACACACACACACACACACACACACACACACACACGACATGATCCGTCCAACTATCATGTTACTTTGAAAAATTAAATACATATCACTAAATAAACACTGAAAGAAAATTTATCTCAAATCTGCCAGTCAGTCAGCCAGTTTGTCAGTTAGTCAGTCACCCCTCAAGCCAGTTAGTCAGTCAGTCAGTCAGCCAACCAGCCAGTCAGCCAGTCAGTCAGTCAGTCAGTCAGCCAACAAGCCACTTAGTCAGTCAGTCAGACAGTTACCCAACCAGCCAATTACTCAGTCAGCCAATAAGTCAGTCAGTAAGCCAGCCAGTCAGTCAGTCAGTCAGTCAGCCAGTCGATCAGCCAACCAGTTAGTCAGTCAATGAAGAGCGTTCACTAAACTCACTATGGTGTAAACAGGCCAGTGGTGCTGTGAGGCCTATGGTGTAAACAGGCCAGGAGTGCTGTGATAGGCCTATGGTGTAACCTATGGTGTAAACAGGCCAGGAGTGCTGTGAGAGGCCTGGTGTAGCCTATGGTGTAAACAGGCCAGTAGTGCTGAAGGCCTATGGTGGTGTAGCCTATGGTGTAAACAGGCCAGAGTGCTGTGTGAGCTATGGTGCAAACAGGCCAGTGCTGTGAGGAGGCCTATGGTGTAGCTATGGTGTAAACAGGCCAGGGGTGCTGTGAGAGGCCTATGGTGTAGCCTATGGTGTAAACAGGCCAGGGTACAGGTGAAATATTCTCTCAGTCAGTCACGCAGGAAAGGTGTTGGTGGAATGACCAAAACAACGACTGCTTGTTTTCAGAGGCATTCCACACTAGGGTTATGAATCCTAACATGTTGAGTGTGGTGGTGATGGTCGTCAGGTGAGAGAGGAGAGAGTGGTGGGGGAGGGAGAGAGTGGTGGGGGGAAGGAGAGAGGTGGGGAGAGGGAGAGAGTGGTGGGAGAGGGAGAAAGTGGTGGGGAGGGAGAGGTGGGGGGTGGGAGGGAGAGGGTGGGGGAGGGAGAGAGGGGTGGGGGGGGAGGGGAGAGAGTGGGGGGGAGGGAGGGAAGGGGTGGGGGGGGGAGGGAGAGTGGTGGGGGGGGGATAGGAGAGGGTGGGGGAGGGAGGGAGGGGTGGGGGGAGGGAGAGAGGGTGGGGGAGGGAGAGAGTGGTGGGAGAGGGAGAGAGGGGTGAGGGAGGGAGAGAGGAGGTGGGGGAGGGAGAGAGTGGTGGGGGGAGGGAGAGAGGGTGGGGGAGGGAGAGAGTGGTGGGGGGAGGGAGAGAGTGGTGGGGAGGGAGAGAGTGGTGGGGGAGGGAGAGAGGGTGGGGAGGGGAGAGAGTGGTGGGGGGGAGGGAGAGGGGGGGGAGGGAGAGAGTGGTGGGGGAGGGAGAGAGTGGTGGGGAGGGAGAGAGGGTTGGGGGAGGGAGAGAGGGTGGGGAGGGGGAGAGAGGTGGTGGGGAGGGAGAGAGGGGTGGGGAGGGAGAGGGTGGGAGAGAGAGTGGTGGGGGAGGGAGAGAGGGTGGGGAGGGAGAGAGTGGTGGGGGAGGGAGAGATGAGGGGAGAGGGAGAGTGGGGGTGGGAATGGAGGGGAGAGGAGGGGAGAGGGAGAGAGTGGGAGAGGGAGAGAGTGGGGGAGGGGAGAGAGAGGTGGGGAGGGAGAGAGTGGGGAGGGAGAGAGTGGTGGGAGAGGGAGAGAGTGGTGGGGAGGAGAGAGTGGTGAGAGAGGGGAGAGAGGGTGAGAGAGGGGTAGGAGAATGTACGAGAGGGAAGGAAAAGTGGTAGGAGAGGATGAGAGTAATGTGAGAGAGAGAGGTCAGGTGGAGGGAGATCACAGTGTCAGCCACCAACACAACACAGTGAAAGGCCTTTACCTTCACCTTCTCGTCTTGACTCAACGTGCGTCAATATCTTACTAATGGCCCGGATTCTCAAAAGAGGTTCGGAAGTTAACTATTTCCTCCCCGTAACTAAGAATGTAAGAACAGTTTAATTACATACAAGATTCTTTCCGTAAATGACTGTATGATAATGATTTATATTCTCAAAGGGTTCGTAATTTACTTTTTTA
>NW_024712526.1:589212-598515 GCF_018991925.1 Homarus americanus
TACGAGATAAAACAACATCGCCGAGCAGAAAGTGAGGTACTCTGACACCACCGCACACCACACTACTGGGGTCCCTATGACCACGTGAGGTCCTTCATATCAACACCAGAGGACGAGTCACTATACCACGTGAACACCACACCACCCGGGGTCCCTATGACCACGTGAGGTCCTTCCTATCAACACCAGAGGACGAGTCACTATACCACGTGAACACCACACCACCGGGGTCCATGACCACGTGAGGTCCTTCATGCCAACACCCGAGGACGAGTCACTATACTACGTGAACACCACACCACCCGGGGTCCCTATGACCACGTGAGGTCCTTCCTATCAACACCAGAGGACGAGTCACTATACCACGAACACCACACCACCCGGGGTCCCATGACCACGTGAGGTCCTTCATATCAACACCCGAGGACGAGTCACTATACTACGTGAACACCACAACACCCGGGGTCCCTATGACCACGTGAGGTCCTTCATCAACACCAGAGGACGAGTCACTATACCACGCGAACACCACACCACCCGGGGTCCCTATGACCACGTGAGGTTCTTCCTATCAACACCAGAGGACGAGTCACTATACCACGTGAACACCACACCACCCGGGGTCCCCATGACCACGTGAGGTCCTTCATATCAACACCCGAGGACGAGTCACTATACTACGTGAACACCACACCACCCGGGATCCCTATGACCACGTGAGGTCCTTCCTATCAACACCAGAGGACGAGTCACTATACCACGTGAACACCACACCACCCGGGGTCCCTATGACCACGTGAGGTCCTTCCTATCAACACCAGAGGACGAGTCACTATACCACGTGAACACCACACCACCCGGGGTCCCCATGACCACGTGAGGTCCTTCATATCAACACCCAAGGACGAGTTACTACACCACGTGAACACCTCACCACCTGGTGTCCCTATGACCACGTGAGGTCCTTCATATCAACACCCAAGGACGAGTATTACACCACGTGAACACCTCACCACCTGGTGTCCCTATGACCACGTGAGGTCCTTCATATCAACACCCAAGGACGAGTTACTACACCACGTGAACACCACACCACCAGGGTCTGCGACCACGTGAGGTCCTTCATATCAACACCCGAGGACGAGTCACTACACCACGTGAACACTACACCACGCGGTGTCTCCATGACCACGTGAGGTCCTTCATATCAACACCCGAGGACGAGTCACTACACCACGTGAACACTACACCACACGGTGTCTCCATGACCACGTGAGGTCCTTCATATCAACACCCGAGGACGAGTCACTATACCACGTGAACACTACACCACACGGTGTCTCCATGACCACGTGAGGTCCTTCATATCAACACCCGAGGACGAGTTACTACACCACGTGAACACCTCACCACCTGGTGTCCCTATGACCACGTGAGGTCCTTCATATCAACACCCGAGGACGAGTTACTGTACCACGTGAACACCTCACCACATGGTGTCCCTATGACCACGTGAGGTCCTTCATATCAACACCCGAGGACTAGTTACTACACCACGTGAACACCTCACCACATGGTGTCCCTATGACCACGTGAGGTCCTTCATATCAACACCCGAGGACTAGTTACTACACCACGTGGACACCTCACCACCTGGTGTCTCAATGACCAGCCCAGGCCCGGGCCATCAACTGTAAACTATAATAATTTGTATGTTCAATTCATGTTCCTTCTTCTTTCAGTAATGAAAGCTTTTGTTAACCGACCCACCCACCCCATGTCTTTGTATGTAATAAGTCATCTTGTTCAATGTATATTTTCAGCCTTCGGGCTGCAGAACTTTTTCAATAAACCGTTAATTATTATTATTATTATTATTATTATTATAATTATTATTATTATTATTATTATAATTATTATTATTATTATTATTATTATTATTATTATTATTATTATTATTATTATTATTATTATTATTATTATTATTATTATTATTATTATTATTATTATTATTATTATTATTATTATTATTATTATTATTATTATTATCATTATCACACACACACACACGACCATTAATGACATTAACATTTATCAGACAATATACTGATGGTAAACCCTTTCACTACAGGGACACCACTTTTAATATCTTATTTGGTTAACGTCAGCCAATTTTATTCAGCACAGAGGCCCCGTACACAGTGGGTTAAAGCACAAGTAATCGTTAACGTTATTAATGCACGGCCGTGACCACTCCCACACACTCACTACCACGGAACAGGTTTTGGATAATTTCCTGCTTTCTCGTGCTCTCTCTCTCCCTGTACTGGGGAGCAGGCAGCGTGACCCACCCGACGTAGGCTCCCGTGTTACCAAGTTTGGCGTCAGTGGCCGTGAAGCCGCCGAGAGACCTGCACCACAGACCCCACACACCCACCAACGCTCCTCACCGCCATTGTTCACCTCTCAACATGTGTAAGTACTGGATGTATGTTTGAGTAAAGACTTAAGTGTATTAGTATTATAAGTGTTAATACCCGTAAGTGTCTTTAAGTTCCTCACAAACTCGACATCTTTGTTGAGGTTTTAAGTCACACAACACTTTATGGTTCGTAAAAGTCTTTTCATTTATGGCAGATGTATTTCAGCCTTTCGTGTCGACCCCACCACACTAGACACTCCAGGTTCTTAATAGCAGATAATATCATAGCTGTTTCTTGATGTAAGATCCAGAAGCTATTTGACAAGAATCGACCAATCAGAAAAAAACAAAACAAAGTCAATGCGTGTGTCAGGGGTTGGTACTGTACCTACGAATTACTCACAGGACACAAGATACGGTTCGGCTATATACTATTTACAATTTCCCCCGCGAGGGTGCTAGTTTATTGGGCACCCCCTTGCATCCTGTGCAAGGCGAAGCGCGGAAACGTTTACAGCGTCCAACAGGGAAGTTCATGCTTGCCTTCTTGACTCATGCATTAAGGGCGCAAGTGCCTGAAGGGTCATGGGTGTTGTCAGCAAGTTACATAAAGTGACAGAATGATGAGTGTGTGGGGGGAAAATTCCCGGTACAATTTATCTGTTTATGGCAAAGTGTGGCATGTCCCTAATAATGTCAAGTGCCAGGCCTGTCACTAGGAGGAGGGATATCTGGTCAGGGAGGGAAGAGGTGTTGGCAACGGCTGGGGACCTGTAGGAGGAGGTCATAGGGCAAGTGAGGATGTAGTGAGAGAGGGTGTGAGAGTCGGGTTGACCATTTGTTTTTTAATTTAGGGCACAAGTACAGTCCCTTGGTGTTTGTGTTTACAGAGTCCCTCGGTGTTTGTGTTGACAGAGTCCCTTGGTGTTTGTGTTTACAGAGTCCCTTGGTGTTTGTGTTTACAGAGTCCCTTGGTGTTTGTGTTTACAGAGTCCCTTGGTGTTTGTGTTTACCAAGACCCAGCTTAATCTAACCATATACAATCGTAATTTAACTCTAACCTAACCTAATCAGACCTAATACTAACCTAACCTAACCTAACTTAACTCTTAATCATCCTAAACCTGACTTAATCGAACTTAAGCAGCTAAACTCGATCGGTAATCATGGTAATAATCACGGTGAGCCGAGCCTAACCTAACCTAAGCTAACCTATTGTAATATAATCTAAGTTAAGTCAGTGTTAGTTTCGTTAAGTTTAGTGTTAATTCGGTTAAGTTAGGTTATAGTGTTAATATGATCAGTTATAGCTGGTAATTATTTAGGTAAAGTCCTGTAGGTTAAGTTCATGTCAATTTGGTTAGGTTAGTGTGGTCACGTAAGTAAGGATGGTGTTAGGTTAAGTTATAGGTTTGTGTCAAGTTAGGTTAGGTTAGGTTTGGTTGGTGTTAAGTAAGATTGTAGGTTAGGTTAGGTTTGGTTGGTGTTAAGTAAGATTGTAGGTTAGGTTAGGTTTGTATTGTTAGGTTAGATTAGTGTTAAATAAAGTTGGGTTCAGGTTAGGCGAGTTATTTTTTTTCGTTTGGTTAAGTAAAGCAAACTAGCTAGGTTGAGTTAGGTTGGACAGCGTTAGATTGGCGGCTAGGCCAGAGCGATAGGTTAACCCAGATAGCGAGAGAATTTGCTTTGAACACTGTAACTTGTATTTCACACACACACACATATTGTGGTGATTCTTCCCGCTCACACACTGCACAAGCCATCTTAGTCAGACGTACAGGTCACCCACCTGAGTCACCCACCTGAGTCACCCATCCATGTCACCCCTGAGTCATCCACCTGTGTCACCCACTGTCACCCACCTGATCATCCACCTGTGTCACCCACTCTGTCACCCACCTGAGTCATCCACCTGTCACCCACTCGGGTCACCCACCTGAGTCATCCACCTGTGTTACACCACTCATGTCACCCACCTGAGTCATCCACTGAGCCATCGCATCAGTCACCCACCTGATCATCCACCTGTGTCACCCACTTGTCACTTATTCCACCTAGGTCACCCACTGTGTCACCACCTGAGTCATCCATTGTCACCATCGTGTCACCCACCTGAGTCATTCCACTTGTCACCCACTCGTGTCACCCACCTGAGTCATCCACCTGTGTGTGTCACCCACCTGAGTCATCCACCTGTGTTACCCACTCGTGTCACCCACCTGAGTCATCCACTTGAGTCACCCACTCGTGTCACCCACCTGAGTCATCCACCTGTGTCACCCACTCGTGTCACCCCTGAGTCATCCACCTGTGTCACCCACTCGTGTCACCCACCTGAGTCATCCACCTACCCACTCGTGTCACCCTGTGCTATTTTAGGATGTTATTGTCTCCCAAAAATTTTAACCAGTGATTGACACGAGTGATACCTGGCTGGTGGTTATTGACGTACCTCTCTCTCTCTCTCTCTCTCTCTCTCTCTCTCTCTCTCTCTCTCTCTCTCTCGATTCACCTACCTCGTCTCTCTCTCCTTCTTCCTGTTCTTTCCTCTACTCCTGTACCTCCTCCTCCTGTTCCTGTTCCCACCCCTCCTCCTGTTCCTCCTCCTACTTTGTTCCTTCCTCTCCCTGTTCCTTCCTCTCCTCCTCTGTTCCTTCCTCCTCCTCCTGTTCCTTCCCTCCTCCCCTGTTCCTTCCCCCTCCCCCCTGTTCCTTCCTCTCCCCTGTTCCTTCCTCTCCCCTGTTCCTTCCCCTCCCCTGTTCCTTCCTCCTCCTGTTCCTTCCCTCCTCCTCCTGTTCCTTCTCGGCCACGCCAAGTCACATCACCAAGTCAACAATGAACTGGTGATGAGGAAGATATGGAAGACTGATACTGTTCCCCACACAGACACACACACACACACACACACACACACACACACACACACACACACACACACACACACACTCACTACGTAAAATGTTCTCGCTGGGACCGACTCATCTTAACCCACCCTTGAGTACGATGATGTAACTTGATACGATGATATAATTTGAGTACGATGACCTAACCTCTAAGAATGATGACTTAACCACCTTCAGCACGATGATTTAACCCTTTAATGATGGCTTAAACCCTTTGAGAATGATGACAACCCCTTCAATGCAATGACTAACCCTGAATATGATGTTATCCTATTAAATGTATTAAATCATCATACTAAAGGGCTTAACAGCACAACACAACACCAAATACAATACAATACAACACAATACAACACAACACAACAACAAAAAACAACACAATACAACACAATACAACACAACACAACACAACACAACACAACAGATCTAAAAATATAATGAATCTGAAATGAATGTGAACTTCCTGCAGTGATCACCATAAATACAGTGACACTCTTTAAGGTGATCCGAGGGTGTGGGTGTTCCTCGCTGCCTTGTTACTTGTCAGCATCAGGGGCAGTAAGAGGCAGGTTAATTGAGGTAGATGGTCTTGGTGGTTCACAGGTAATGTCCGTTTTACCTTGGGTGTGTGTGTGTGTGTGTGTGTGTGTGTGTGTGTGTTACCTGTATGGAGTGTTGAAACAAATATTACCTGTACATTGTCTTTGTATGAAAACAAACCATATCATGTGTTGCACTGAAATAATTACTGAACATTATTCTTACCTTCATCTGAGATAGACCATGAATTTAGAATATTTAGAATAAAAATAAATAAATAAATTATCTTCATCTGAAAAAATGCCTTGTGTTGAAGAGTGAAAGAGACATAAACTTTATCTTCATATGAAATAAACTTCACATATGTAGAAGAGAAAGAAATATACATATGTACTCCGTCTGACACCTGATAGAAACATATGATTGTACTAAAATACATAAACCTAATCTCTACCTTAAAAATAATCACTGTACTACCTACATAAAACCACATTTTAACTGTTAGTTATACTTTGGTTAAGCCTGAACATTGTAACCTAACCTAACCTAACCTAACCTAACCTAACCTAACCTAACCTAACCTAACCTAACCTAACCTAACCTAACCTAACCTAACCTAACCTGACATTTACTTCAGTACCTGACCCGGTACTGGCGGGTCAGCAGTTAGTAACATACATGCATTAAATATATAAAAATAAACCTGTTCCCGGACAAAGCAAGGCTCGGGAATCAAAGTTTTATTTACTATGTATAATTACAAATAATATCGCCACGTGTATTAATTTAATTAGTTTTTTAGTTCCAAGTAACAGTGAATATTGTATAAGCGATTTTCAATTTCTGGAACTATTCTAACATTACATGAGCAATATATATCAAACCTGCGTACTGACGTCTGAACCTGTGAAAACATAAACCAGTGTTAAGTTACAAGTATTTATTAAAGCTATTATATTAAAGCTCATAAATATTGCTTTTTGAGACTGCTGCCATGATGAAACAAACCATTAGGTTATAATCTCTTATTCTCTTCACCACATGAAGGTCATGCCGACTCCATCCTCAACATTTCTAATAACTGAATCATTTCTTCATACAAGTATAAATCACCGAGAGATTTAAATAATGCCAAAATCCAGTCATGAGAGTAATGCGTCTGATTATTTCACGTCCATTCTTCGGCTGTCAGAGACCTTCAGTAAACTGTCTCCAGAACTAAACAGTGCCCCCCTGTACCCAGGGTGTTAGCTGGTGGGTGAAGACAGAAAGATCCCCAAAATCAATATATTACCTTATAGAATCAATAACTTGCCCCACTGTTTCTACCAGAGGATGACAGGAAACCATTCACCTTACTTACTACGCCGTTCTTTAAAATATATCCATTTCTAGGGTGGTCTACCCTGCCGCCTGCCCTTCCTCATCCGTCAGGTCCATAAGTATTCTACAGACAGACAACACAACTATCATAAGAAGAGGTTATCATGATGCAACCTCTTGATTACGATGACTTAACCTCTGATTACGATGACTTAACCCCTTCAGTACGATGACTTAACTCCTCCAGTACGATGACTTAACCTCTGATTACGATGACTTAACCCCTTCAGTACGATGACTTAACTCCTCCAGTACGATGACTTAACCTCTTGATTACGATGACTTAACCTCTTGATTACGATGACGAACCCTTCAGTACGATGACTTAACTCCTCCAGTACGATGACTTAACCTCTTGATTACGATGACTTAACCCTTCAGTACGATGACTTAACTCCTCCAGTACGATGACTTAACCTCTTGATTACGATGACTTAACTCTTGATTACGATGACTTAACCCTTCAGTACGATGACTTAACCCCTCCAGTACGATGACTTAACCTCCTTGATTACGATGACTAACCCTTCAGTACGATGACTTAACTCCTCCAGTACGATGACTTAACCTCTTGATTACGATGACTTAACCCCTTCAGTACGATGACTTAACCCCTTCAGTACGATGACTTAACCTTCAGAACGATGACTTAACCCTTGATTACGATGACTTAACCCCTTCAGTACGATGACTTAACCCCTTCAGTACGATAACTTAACCCTTCAGTACGATAACTTAACCCCTTCAGTACGATAACTTAACCCCTTGAGACGATGACTTAACCCTTGAGTAACGATGACTTAACCTCCTTTCAGTACGATGACTTAACCCCTTGATTACGATGACTTAACCCCTCCAGTCGATGACTTAACCCCTTGATTACGATGACTTAACTCCTGATTACGATGACTTAACCCTTCAGACTATGATGACTTAACCTCCAGTACGATGACTCAACTCTGATTACGATGACTAACCTCTTCAGTACGATGATTCTAACCCCTTCAGATACGATGACTTAACCCTTCAGTACGATGACTTAACCTCTTTGATTACGATGACTTAACCCCTTCAGTACGATGACTTAACCCCTTCAGCATGATAACTTAACCCCTTCAGTACGATAACTTAACCCCTTCAGTACGATAACTTAACCCCTTGAGTACGATGACTTAACCCTTCAGTACGATGACTTAACCCTTGATTACGATGACTTAAACCCCTTGAGTACGATGACTTAACCCCTTCAGTACGATGACTTAACTCCTCCAGTACGATGACTTAACCTCTTGATTACGATGACTTAACCCTTGAGTACGATGACTTAACCCCTTCAGTACGATGACTTAACCCTTCAGAACGATGACTTAACCTCTTGATTACGATGACTTAACCCTTCAGTACGATGACTTCTAACCCTCTAGTACAGATAACTTAACCCCTTCAGTACGATACTTAACCCCTTCAGTACGATAACTTAACCCCTGGAGAACTATTTGACTTAACCCTTTCAGTACGATGACTTAACCCTGATTACGATGACTTAACCCTTTGAGTAACGATGACTTAACCCCTTCAGTACGATGACAACTCCTCCAGTACGATGACTTAACCTCTTGATTACGATGACTTAAACCCTTCAGTACGATGACTTAACCCTTCAGTACGATGACTTAACCCCTTCAGAACGATGACTTAACCTCTTGATTACGATGACTTAACCCCTTCAGTACGATGACTTAACCCTTCAGTACGATAACTTAACCCCTTCAGTACGATAACTTAACCCCTTCAGTACGATAACTAACCCCTTGAGTACGATGACTTAACCCTTTCAGTACGATGACTTAACCCTTGATTACGATGACTTAACCTCTTGATTACGATGACTTAACCCTTCAGTACGATGACTTAACCCCTTCAGTACGATGACTTAACCCTTCAGTACGATGACTTAACCCTCCAGTACGATGACTTAACCTCTTGAGTACGATGACTAACCTCTGAGTACGATGACTTAACCCCTTCAGTACGATGACTTAACCTCCAGTACGA
>NW_024712526.1:598615-733052 GCF_018991925.1 Homarus americanus
TGACACCTTACAGACGACCAGCTGCTTACAGACACTTACCTTGACTTGGCACCTGGCACCGCCACGGAGCCACTTACCTTGACACCTTACAGACACCTGGCACCTTACGCACGCAGCACCTTACAGACGCACGCCCGGCACCACAGGCACTTACCTTGACACCTTACAGACACACGCCCGACACCCACAGACACCGGCACTCCACAGACGCACCCTGACACCTTACAGACACTTACCCTGGCACCTTACAGACGCACCTGACACCTTACAGACACTTACCTTGACACCTTACAGACACTTACCTGACACCTCAGACGCACCTTGACACCTTACAGACACTTACCTGGCACCCAGACACTTACCTGGCACCTTACAGACACTTACCTGACACCTTACAGACACTTACCTTGACACCTTACAGACACTTACCTGGCACCTAGAGACACTTACTCTTACAGACACTTGCACACCTTACAGACACTTACCTTGACACCTTACACCCGACACTTACTTACCTTGACACCTTCAGACACCTACCTTGACACCTTACAGACACTTACCTTGACACCTTACAGACACTTACCTTGACACCTTACAGACACTCCTTGACACGCCCACAGACACTTACCTTGACACCTTACAGACACTTACCTTGACACCTTACAGACACTTACCTGGCACCTTACAGACACTTCTTGACACCTTTCAGACACTTACCTGACACCTTACAGACACTTACCTTGACACCTTACAGACACTTACCTTGACACCTTACAGACACTTCACCTTGACACCTTACAGACACTTACCTTGACACCTTGAACACTTACCTGGCACCTTACAGACACTTACCTTGCAGCTACAGACACTCCACCCTTGGCCCACAGACGCCACACTTACAGACGCCTTGACACCTTACAGACACTTACCTTGACACCTTACAGACACTCCTCCGGCACCTTACAGACACTTACCTTGACACCTTACAGACCACCTGGCACCGCCTGAACCACACCTGGCACCTTACAGACACTTACCTTGACACCTTACAGACACACCTGGCACCTTACAGACCACCTGGCACCTTACAGACGCACCTTGACACCACAGACGCACTTGACACACCCTGACACCTGAGCCACTTACCTTGACACCTTACAGACGCACACAGCACCTTACAGACACTTACCTGGCACCTTACAGACACTTACCTGGCACCTTACGAGCGCACCTTGACACCTTACAGACGCACATGACACCTTACAGACACTTACCTTGACACCTTACAGACACTTACCTTGACTGCCAGACACTTACCTGACACCTTACAGACACTTACGCCTGGCACCTTACAGACACTTACGCCTGGCACCTTACAGACACTTACCTTGACACCTTACAGACACACCTTGACACCTTACAGACACACCTTGACACCTTCGACGCTCACGGCACTAGACACTTACCTGGCACCCACAGACGCACACCTGACAGACGACCTGGCTGCCAGCCGCCCCCGGCACCTTACAGACACACCTTGACACCTGAACCTTACCTGGCACCTTACAGACGCACCTTGACACCCACAGACACTTGCCCCTTACAACCTGCACCTTACCTTGACACCTTACAGACCACCTTGACACCTGCGCCTGGCACCTTGCGAACACTTACCTTGACACCTTACAGACACTTACCTGGCACCCACAGACACTTACCTTGACACCTTACAGACACCTGGCACACTTACAGACACTTACCTGGCACCCCAGACACACTTACCTTGACAACGACACTTACATGACACCTTACAGCCTTGCGCACCTTACAGACACTTACGGCACCCACAGACCACCTTGACACCTTACAGACCACCTGACACCTTGCGACACCTAGCACCTTACAGACTTACACCACAGACCCTGGCACCTTGGGACCCTGGCACGCCACACCACCTGACACCTTACAGACACACCTGACACCTTACAGACCACAGCACCCAGACGCTCGCCCGGCACCTTACAGACACTTACCTGGCACCTTACAGACACTTACCTTGACACCTTACAGGCCACGCCTGACACCTTACAGACGCACCTTGACTGCCACAGACACTTACCTTGACCAGACTTACCCGGCACCTACAGACCACCCTGGCACCTTACAGACACTTACCTTGAACCTTACAGACACTTACCTTGACACCTTACAGACACTTACCTTGACACCAGACGCACCTTGACCGCCCGACACCTGGCACCTAGACACTTCTTGACACCTACAGACACTTACCCTGACACCCACAGACACTTACCTGACACCTTACAGACACTTACCTTGACACCTTACAGACACTTACCTGGCTGCCACAGACACTTACCTTGACACCTTACAGACACTTACCTTGACACCTTACAGACACTTACCTTGACACCTTACAGACACTTACCTGGCACCTTACAGACACGCACCTTGACCCTGACCACCTTACAGACACTTACCTTGACACCTTACAGACACCTGGCACCTTACAGACACTTACCTGGCACCTTACAGACACTTACCTGGCACAGACACTTACCTGGCACCTTAGGCCACTTACCTTGACACCTTACAGACACTTGACACCTTACAGACACTTACTGACACCTTACAGACACTTACCTGGCACCTTACAGACCTTACCTTGACACCTTAGAACCTTACCTGGCACCTTACAGACACTTACCTTGACACCTTACAGACACTTACCTGACACCTTACAGACACTTACCTTGACACCTTACAGACACTTACCTTGACACCTTACAGACACTTACCCGACACCTTGACACTTACCTGACACCTTGAACCTTACCTTGACACCTTACAGACGCACCTTGACACCTTACAGACACTTACCTTGACACCTTACGAACCCCTTACCTTGACACCTTACAGACACTTACCTGGCACCTTACAGACACTTCTTGACACCTTACAGACACTTACCTTGACACCTTACAGACACTTACCTGACACCTTACAGACACTTACCTTGACACCTTACAGACACTTACCTGGCTGCCACAGACCCTTACCTTGACACCTTACAGACACTTACCTTGACACCTTACAGACACTTACCTTGACATACAGACACTTACCTGGCACCTTACAGACACTTACCTTGACACCTTACAGACACTTACCTTGACACCTTACAGACACTTACCTTGACACCTTACAGACACTTACCTGGCACCTTACAGACACTTACCTGGCACCTTACAGACACTTACCTGGCACCTTACAGACCTTACCTGGCACCTTACAGACACTTACCTTGACACCTTACAGACACACCTTGACACCTTACAGACCTTACACACTTACACAGACACTTACCTGACACCTTACAGACACTTACCTTGACACCTTACAGACACTTACCTGACACCTTACAGACACTTACCTTGACACCTTACGAACCTTACCTGACACCTTACAGACCACTTACCTTGACACCTTACAGACACTTACCTGACACCTTACAGACACTTGCCTTGACACCTTACAGACACTTACCTTGACACCTTACAGCCCACCTGACACCTTACAGACACTTACCTTGACACCTTACAGACACTTACCTGGCACCTTACAGACACTTCCCTGGCACCTTACAACACTTACCTTGACACCTTACAGACACTTACCTGACACCTTACAGACACTTACCTTGACACCTTGCAAACTTACCTGACACCTTACAGACACTTACCTTGACACCTTACAGACCTTACCTGACACCTTACAGACACTTACCTTGACACCCACAGACACTTACCTTGACACCTTACAGACACTTACCTGGCACCTTACAGACCTTACCTTGACACCTACGAACACTTACCACGCCTTACAGACACTTACCTTGACACCTTACAGACACCCCTGACACCTTACAGACACTTACCTTGACACCCTTAACACTTACCTGGCTGCCCAGACACTTACCCTGACACCTTACAGACACTTACCTGACACCTTACAGACACTTCGCCGGCCGCCAGACACTTACCTGATACCTTACAGACACTTGCCGCGCCTGAACCACCTTGACACCTTACGACGCCACCTGACACCTTACAGACGCCACCTTGACACCTGAACCTTACCTGGCACCGCCTGAACGCCCTGGCACCTTACAGACACTTACCTTGACACCTTACAGACGCACGGCACCTACAGACCTTACCTTGACCACAGGACTTACCTGACGCAGACACTTACCTTGACACCTTACAGACACTTACCTGGCACCTTACCAGACCTTACCTTGACTCCACAGACACCACCGACACCTTACAGACACTTACCTGGCACCGGACACTTACCTTGACACCTTACAGACCCTTACCTTGACACCTTACAGACCTTACCTGACACCTTACAGACACTTACCTTGACACCTTACAGACACTTGCCTTGACACCTCACAGACCTTACCTGGCACCTTACAGACACTTACCTTGACACCTTACAGACACTTACCTGGCACCTTACAGACCTTACCTGACACCTTACAGACACTTCCTTGACACCTTACAGACACTTACCTGACACCTTACAGACCTTACCTGGCACCTTACAGACGCCTTGACACCTTACAGACACTTACCTGGCACCCACAGACCTTACCTTGACACCCACAGACTCCAACCCCCTTACAGACACTTACCTTGACACCTTACAGACGCCGCCCGGCACCTTGAACCCTTACCTTGACACCTTACAGACACTTACCTGACACCTTACAGACACTTACCTTGACACCTTAGCCGCACTTGACACTGAGCACTTACCTGGCACCTTACAGACACTTACCTTGACACCTTACAGACACTTACCTGGCACCTTACAGACACTTACCTGACACCTTACAGACCTTGAGCCCTACAGACACTTACCTGACACCTTACAGACGCCTGCACCTTACAGACCTTACCTGGCACGCCTGACGACACCTGCACCTTACAGACACTTACCTGACACCTTACAGACACTTACCTTGACACCTTACAGACACTCGCCTGACACATACAGACACTTACCTGGCTGCCTACAGACACTTACCTTGACACCGCACAGACACCCACCTGGCACCTTACAGACGCCACCTGACACCTTACAGACACTTATGACACCTTACAGACCTTACTGGCACCCCTTACGAACTGCGCCTACGACCTTCCTGGCACCTTACAGACACTTACCTGACACCGCCGAACCTTACCTTGACACCTTACAGACACTTACCTGACACCACAGACACTTACCTGACACCTTACGAACACTTACCTTGACACCTTACAGACACTTACCTGGCACCTTACAGACACTTACTGGCACCTTACAACCCACTTACCTGGCACCTTACAGACACACCTGACACCTTACAGACGCACGCCGAGCACCTTACAGACACTTACCTTGACACCTTACGGACCTTACCTGGCACCTTACAGACACTTACCTGGCGCCCACAGACCTTACCTGACACCTTAAGACACTTACCTTGACACCTTACAGACACTTACCTTGACACCTTACAGACGCACCTGGCACCTTACAGACACTTACCTTGACACCTTACAGACGCCCCTTCCTGCCACCTGACACCTTCAGACGCTTACCTGCGCCACAAACCTTACCTGGCACCTTACAGACCTTACCTTGACACCTTACAGACACTTACGCCACCTTGACAGACCTTACCTTGACACCTTACAGACCACCGACACCTTACGCACTTACCTTGACGCTCCACAGACCACCTGACACCTTGAACGCCACTGGCACCTTACAGACACTTACCTGGCACCCCTTACAGACCTTACCTGGCACCTTGAGACGACCTTGACACCTTACAGACACTTACCTTGACACCTTGAACACTTACCTGGCACCTTACAGACACTTACCTTGACACCTTACAGACACTTACCTGGCACCTTACAGACCTTACCGGCACCTTACAGACGCCTGGCACCTTACAGACACTTACCTTGACACCTTACAGACACTTACGCTGACACTGCCACAGACACTTACCTGGCACCTTACAGACACTTGCCTTGACCTTACAGACACTTACCTGGCTCCTTACAGACACTTACCTTGACACCTTACAGACACCTGGCACACCACAGACACTTACCTGGCACCTTACAGACACTTACCTTGACACCTTACAGACACTTACCTTGACACCTTACAGACACTTACCTTGACACCCTGAGACACTTACCTTGCACCTTACAGACCTTACCTTGACACCTTACAGACACTTACCTGGCACCTTACAGACACTTACCTTGACACCTTACAGACGCACCTGGCACCTTACAGACACTTACCTTGACACCTTACAGACACTGAGCACCTTACACTTACCTGGCACCTTAGAGACACTTACCTTGACACCTTACAGACACTTACCTTGACACCTTACAGACACTTACCTTGACACCTTACAGACACTTACCTTGACACCTTACAGACACTTACCTTGACACCTTACAGACCTTACCTTGCCACAGACTTACCTTGACACTTGCCTACGACCTTACACGCACTGCACCTTACGACGCACGCTGACACCTTACGAACTTGACCTGGCACCTTACAGACACTTACCTGGCACCTTACAGACACTTGCCTGACACCTTACAGACACTTACCTTGACACCTTGAGCACTTACCTGGCACCTTACAGACACTTACCTGGCCCACACGCTACCTGACACCTTAGAACACTTACCTTGACCCTACACTTACCGACACCTTAACTTACCTTGCTCTTCCAGACACTTGCCTTGACACCCCACAGACACTTACCTTGACACCTTACAGACACTTTACCTTGACACCTTACAGACCACCTCGGCACCTTACAGACCTTACGCCGACCTTACAGACACTTACCTTGACACCACAGACGCACCTGGCACCTTACAGACGCCCGGTACTTCACTGACACCTTACAGACCTTACCTTGACACCTTACAGACCTACCTGGCTTGACCTTACCTTGACGCCTACGAACACTTACCTGGCACGCCACAGACGCACCTTGACACCTTACAGACCTTACCTGACACCTTACAGACACTTTACCGCCCGGCACCTTACAGACACTTACCTGGCACCTTACATTACTGGCTCTGGACACCCACCTGGCACCTTACAGACACTTACCTGGCACCCTTGAGCCTTACCTTGACACCTTACAGACACTTACCTTGGCACCTGCACACCTGGCACGCGCTTACCCCTTGTGGTTATTGACACCTTACAGGCCTTACCTGGCCGACCTTACCGCACGACGTCCACACTACAGACCTTACTGACCTAGCGCACCTGGCACCTTACAGACACTTACCTTATGCGCCAGACACTTACCTTGACACCTTACAGACGCTTACCTGGCACCTTACAGACGCCACCTGGCACCTTACAGACACTTACCTGCCCACAGACCTGACACCTTACGAACCTTACCTGACACCTTACAGACGCCGCACTACCCTTGACACCTTACAGACACTTACCTGACACCTTACAGACACTTACCTTGACACCTTACAGACACTTCGACACCTTACAGGCCTTACCTGGCACCTTACGGGCCACCCCTGACACCTTACAGACACTTACCTGGCACCTTACAGACCTTACCTGACCTTTCTTACAGCTTACCTGGCACCTTACGGCTGGACCTGACACCGCTTGTTGGTGTTGCACTGGCACTTACAGACCACCACTTCACCTTCGCTTGACACCTTACCCTTGACACCTTACAGACACTTACCGCACCTCCTTGGCTCCAGCTCCGCCAGAGGATGACTTGTTATTTTATATCATTCATTAGTGGTCGTGGAAACTGGTTTCTGTGTGCAGTTGTCGTTGACGATCGAGTTGCGGTTATGGTGACTTATGCGTGCGCACGTGTGGTGACATTTGCGTGCGCACTTGTGATATTTATGCGTGCGCAGCTGTGATATTAAAGTGTGCGCAGTTGTGGTTACGTTAAAGTGAGCGCATGGGGTGATATTAGAGATACTCAAGTGGTGACATTAGAATATGCGCAATTATGGTTAACGGTGCGCATTTGGTGGTGAACTTTTGAGGTGCGCAGTGGACATAATTAACATCTCAAATGAGCATTACGTTTTATTACTCTTCTATAAGTGTTGAACCCGGCAAGTGAGTCGAAAACAGTATCTCTCCAGGTGTCACTATCCATCGGTGTCTTTCTATCAGGTGTCACTATCCATCAGGTGTCACTATCTATCAGGTGTCACTATCTATCAGGTGGCACTATCCAACAGGTGTCACTATATCAGGTGTCACTATCAGGTAATGCCATCTATCAGGTGTCTCTATCTCATCAGGTGTTGCTATCTAGGTGTCACTATCTATCAGTTGTCCCCATATCAGTGTACTTATGAGTGTCACCTGTCTATCAGGTGTTACTATCCATCAGGTGTCACTATCTATCAGGTGTCACCATCTATCAGGTGTCACTATCCAACAGGTGTCACTATCTGTCAGGTGTCCCATCAGTGTCACCTCTTCAGGTGTCACTCTATCAGGATGTCACTATCTATCAGGTGTCACTGCTCCATCTATCAGGTGTCTCAGTGTCTTATCTCAAGTGTTACTATCCATCAGGTATCTATTGCTCTATCTGTCCAGGTGTCTGTCAGGTGTGTCAATCTATCTGGTGACATTATCCATCAGGTGTCACTCTAAGGTGTCATTCTCCATCTGTCTATCAATGTCACTGTCTATCCAGGCTCTATCAGGTGATACTATCTATCAGGTGACACTGTCTATCAGGTGACAATATCAGCTGTCATGTCTATCTGGTGTCACTATCGGGTGTGTCACTATTAGTGCACTATCAGTGGCATATCTGTCTGGTGTGTGTCTCAGGTGCACTATCTATCAGGTGGCACTATCTGTCGATTTATCTATCATGTACACTATCTATCTGGTTTCATTATCTCATGTGTCATTATCTCAGGTGGCACTATCTATCAGGTAATTTCTCTGTCATGTATATTATCTATCAGTACCTTAACCATCCTTTTATCTCAGGTGGCACTATCTATCATTGTCATTATCTATCAGTGTCACTATCATGTGTCATTATCTATCAAGTGTCCTTATATCATGTGTCATATCTTCAAGTGTCACTATATCATGTGTCATTATCTATCAAGTGTCACTATATCATGTGTCATTATCTATCAGTGTCTATATCATGTGTCATTATCTATCAAGTGTCACTATATAATGTGTCATTATCTAGTGTCACTATATGTCATTATCTATCAAGTGTTTACAGTTAGGCACCGTCATCATCTGATCCAGGTCCTGACCTCTCATACATCAGGTCAGCCAGTTAGGGGCACCGTCATCATCTGATCCAGGTCCTACCTCTCATACATCAGGCTGTCGGGCAGTTAGGCAACTGGTCACACTGATCCAGGGTCCTGACCTCTCATACATCAGTCAGGTTACAGTTAGGCACCGTCATCATCTGATCCAGGTCCTGACCTCTCACATCAGGGCAGGTTACAGTTAGGCATCGTCATCATCTGATCCAGGTCCTGACCTCTCATACATCAGGGTCAGGTTACAGTTAGGGCACCGTCATCATCTGATCCAGGTCCTGACCTCTCATACATCAGGTCAGGTTACAGTTAGCACCGTCATCATCTGATCCAGGGTCCTGACCCCCTCATACATCAGGTCAGGTTACAGTTAGGGCATCGTCATCATCTGATCCAGGGGTCCTGACCCTCTACATCAGGGTCAGGTTACAGTTAGGGCACCGTCATCATCTGATCCAGGGTCCTGACCTCTCATACATCAGGGTCAGGTTACAGTTAGGGCACCGTCATCATCTGATCCAGGGTCCTGACCTCATACATCAGGGTCAGGTTACAGTTAGGCACCGTCATTATCTGATCCAGGTCCTGACCTCCCATATCAGGGTCAGGTTACAGAGAAGCACCGTCATCATCTGATCCAGGGTCCTGACCTCTCATACATCAGGTCAGGTTACAGTTAGGGCATCGTCATCATCTGATCCAGGGTCCTGACCTCTCATACATCAGGGTCAGGTTACAGTTAGGGCACCGTCATCATCTGATCCAGGTCCTGACCTCTCATACATCAGGTCAGTTACAGTTAGGGCACCGTCATCATCTGATCCAGGTCCTGACCTCTCATACATCAGGGCTGTTACAGTTAGGCACCGTCATTATCTGATCCAGGTCCTGACCTCTCATCATCAGGTCAGGTTACAGTTAGGGACCGTCATCATCTGATCCAGGTCCTGACCTCTCATACATCAGGTCAGGTTACAGTTAGGCATCGTCATCATCTGATCCAGGGTCCTGACCTCACATCAGGTCAGGTTACAGTTAGGCACCGTCATCATCTGATCCAGGTCCTGACCTCTCATACATCAGGGTCAGGTTACGTTAGGCAACGTCATCATCTGATCCAGGGTCCTGACCTCTCATACATCAGGTCAGGTTACAGTTAGGGCACCGTCATCATCTGATCCAGGGTCCTGACCTCTCATACATCAGGGTCAGGTTACAGTTAGGGCACCGTCATCATCTGATCCAGGGTCCTGACTCATACATCAGGCCAGTTGTTGGGCACCGTCATCATCTGATCCAGGGTCCTGACCTCTCATACATCAGGGTGGTTACAGTTAGGGCACCGTCATCATCTGATCCAGGGTCCTGACCTCCATACATCAGGGTCAGGTTACAGTTAGGGCACCATCATCATCTGATCCAGGGTCCTGACCTATACATACAGTTAACGAGATTCACGCATAATCGCAAGCACCGGACAAGTACTAGCACAGACGCAGATGTAACTTCGCGCTCAATCACGCACACACGGACAAGCACAGACGCACACGTAACTTCTCGCGCGCACAATCCCACACGTACAACCACGCACGCCCTCACTGCAGTTTATTGAATGCGTCTAGCCTACTTTGCTTCAGTGAACAATCTCTCTCTCCTCTGTTTTCTCTCTCTCTCTCGTCTTTTCTTTTCTTGTCTTTTCCTCTCGTTTTCTCTCTCTCTGACTGTAGTGTAGGGACCAGGAGGACTAGTGTGTACACCTACTTGTGTGGACGTGTTGGCCAGCCAGGGTTATAAATAGCTTCTGCAAGGTTGTGAGCCCTCCCCTGATGCCCCCCACACACACACACACACACACTATACTTACACTCTACACACCCATACTAACACAAATGCACACACACACACACACACACACGTTCAGTATACACACCCACCACATAGCGGGGGTTTACGTAAGACGCTAATAATACTATGTGTTGTTTTAGTGATGTGAGGGTGGGAGTCAGGGTGTCTTAAGTTGTGTGTGTGTGTGTGTGTGTGTGTGTGTGTGTCATTCATCACAGGACGAGTAATTTCAGATTTGTCAAGATTTGATTTTTTTTCTTCATATTTGGACCGAGTGACAAGTGGCCGCACATGACAGGAGGAAAACTGACCTTGAGTCCCTGACCCCCTCCCCGCTCCTTCCCTCCCCTGCTCCTTTCCCCTTCCCCGTTCCTTCCTCCCTCTCCTCCCCCTCCTCGCTCACACCCTTGTTCGTCTTCCTTGCTCTTGCCTCTTGGACTCCTGGAGTATTTGTACATGATATCAGAAGCAGCTGAGTGTAGTTGTCGGGTGAGAGAAAGAGGGTAGCGTGCACTAGAGAGATGCTTTAATCGTTGGTGTGGTACTAACTGAGACGTCATGCTTGATCTTAGTTATAGAAGGACAGTGATCTAATATACATATAAAATACATTTCGTGTGTGTAATAATAATATTTATCTCGACTTACATAAGGCGGAGTTAGCTTGACACTGCCAGTAGTAGGTGTAAAGTGGGTGGACGTTAGAGACTGGTGTTGCCCCCCACTCTGTCTCATTATGTCGTCCACTGTGTGTGTGGGTTTTACGACACACACACACACACACACACACACACACACACACACACACACATTCAGTGTCTTAGATCGACAATTGAAGATAATGCAGATAGATTGATGGACAGATAGATAGATAGATCAGCCAGGAGAAAGATAGATAGATAGAGAGAGAGAAATGAGAAAAGGAAAAGAAAACATTAAGACGACACATAGAGGACAAAACATTTAGATAAACTCACAGGTGATTCAGATTATTGGTAAGGTGAAGTGAGGTAGTGAGCCGTGGCAACAACCTCCTATAACAAACACTATAGGAGTTAGTTCAGGTTATAGAGGTGACACATGCTGTTTTTAAAGCCAATATGTATAGAGGAGATGTTGGTAGTGGTGGTGGTGCCTTATGTATACAGGAGACTCTAATAGCTCCCTTTAGCACTGTATAAAGCACGACCCTTTAGCAGGACTTTATATATACTACTGTAGAAAGAGATTTTTACTGTGGTGGTGGTGGTGGTGTGGGGAGCATCAGGCGGTCGTCCCACAAACACAGGACGTCCAGGGGCGCGTTAATCTGACTTTGTAATGCCCTGATGACCTTTTGAGAATGGCTGCTCTGCTATAGTCCTGACACCGGGGACTGACTGATAACCCCCCCACCTTTCCCCCAAGTGTCAGCTGCTAGGATGGCGTGTGCTGATTTAATACCCCCTCCCTAAGAGTTAGCTCAGGATGGTGTGACCTCTCCCCCCCCTTCCTTCCTGTTCTACACATTTCTCACTATCACACCAACTGCCGAATGCTACTGTCACTTTGTCAAGTCGCCTGAATATTAATCAGCCTAACGCTCCTGAGTGGGGTTAGACTAGGGTGGCTAATTATTCAGGTGACATAAAGTAGAGGGCAACTACAGGTGAAATAAGCTGAAAGGTGTTGAATCTACAGGTGAAATAAGCAGAAAGGTGTTGAATCTACAGGTGAAATAATGAAAGGTGTTAATCTACAGGTGACATAAGCTGAAAGGTGTTGAATCTACAGGTGAAATAAGCTGAAAGGTGTTGAATCTACAGGTGAAATAAGCAGAAAGGTGTTGAATCTACAGGTGAAATAACAGAAAGGTGTTGAATCTACAGGTGAAATAAGCGAAAGGTGTTGAATCTACAGGTGAAATAAGCTAAAAGGAATCTACAGGTGAAATAAGCTGAAAGGTGTTGAATCTACAGGTGAAATAAGCTGAAAGTTGTTGAATCTACAGGTGAAATAAGCAAAAGGTGTTGAATCTACAGGTGAAATAAGCAAATGGGTTGAATCTACAGGTGAAATAAGCAGAAAGGTGTTGAATCTACAGGTGAAATAAGCTGAAAGGTGTTGAATCACAGGTGAAATAAGCTAAAGGTATCTACAGGTGAAATAAGCTGAAAGGTGTTGAATCTACAGGTGAAATAAGCTGAAAGTTGTTGAATCTACAGGTGAAATAAGCAAAAGGTGTTGAATCTACAGGTGAAATAAGCTGAAAGGTGTTGAATCTACAGGTGAAATAAGCTGAAAGGTGTTGAATCTACAGGTGAAATAAGCTGAAAGGTGTTGAATCTACAGGTGACATAAGCTGAAAGGTGTTGAATCTACAGGTGAAATAAGCTGAAAGGTGTTGAATCTACAGGTGACATGAGCTGAAAGGTGTTGAATCTACAGGTGAAATGCTGAAAGGTGTTGAATCTACAGGTGAAATAAGCTGAAAGGTGTTGAATCTACAGGTGAAATAAGCTGAAAGTTGTTGAATCTACAGGTGAAATAAGCTGAAAGGTGTTGAATCTACAGGTGAAATAAGCTGAAAGGTGTTGAATCTACAGGTGAAATAAGCTGAAAGGTGTTGAATCTACAGGTGAAATAAGCAGAAAGGTGTTGAATCTACAGGTGAAATAAGCTGAAAGGTGTTGAATCTACAGGTGAAATAAGATAAAAGGTATCTACAGGTGAAATAAGCTGAAAGGTGTTGAATCTACAGGTGAAATAAGCTGAAAGGTGTTGAATCTACAGGTGAAATAAGCTGAAAGGTGTTGAATCTACAGGTGAAATAAGCAGAAAGGTGTTGAATCTACAGGTGAAATAAGCTGAAAGGTGTTGAATCTACAGGTGAAATAAGCTAAAAGGTATCTACAGGTGAAATAAGGAAAGGTGTTGAATCTACAGGTGAAATAAGCTGAAAGTTGTTGAATCTACAGGTGAAATAAGCAAAAGGTGTTGAATCTACAGGTGAAATAAGCTGAAAGGTGTTGAATCTACAGGTGAAATAAGCTGAAAGGTGTTGAATCTACAGGTGAAATAAGCTGAAAGGTGTTGAATCTACAGGTGACATAAGCTGAAAGGTGTTGAATCTACAGGTGAAATAAGCTGAAAAGTGTTGAATCTACAGGTGACATAAGCTGAAAGGTGTTGAATCTACAGGTGAAATAAGCTGAAAGGTGTTGAATCTACAGGTGAAATAAGCTGAAAGGTGTTGAATCTACAGGTGAAATAAGCTGAAAGTTGTTGAATCTACAGGTGAAATAAGCTGAAAGTTGTTGAATCTACAGGTGAAATAAGCTGAAAGGTGTTGAATCTACAGGTGAAATAAGCTGAAAGGTGTTGAATCTACAGGTGAAATAAGCTCGAGAGGAGAGTGTTGAAGTGATCCCCATTGTCCACTAGCTAGCCTGAGTAACAGAAGACTTACCCCTGACTTTTAACACCATTCCCTCCGTCTCTCTTGTCTCACAGTCTTATGTGGGAGAGTCGAGCTGTGTCCTCACGTCTAGGTGTGTCCTCGTCTAGTTGTCCTCACGTCTAGGTGTGTCCTCGTCTAGGTGTGTCCTCGTCTAGGTGTGTCCTCGTCTGGGTGTCCTCGTCTGGGTGTGTCTCACGTCTAGCTGTGTCCTCACGTCTAGGTGTCCTCACGTCTAGGTGTGTCCTCACGTCTAGGTGTGTCCTCACGTCTAGGTGTCCACGTCTAGGTGTGTCCCCCGTCTAGTTGTGTCCTCACGTCTAGTTGTGTCCTCACGTCTAGCTGTGTCCTCACGTCTAGGTGTGTCCTCACGTCTAGGTGTGTCCTCACGTCTAGGTGTGTCCTCATCTAGTTGTGTCCTCACGTCTAGGTGTGTCCTCGTCTAGTTGTGTCCTCACGTCTAGTTGTGTCCTCACGTCTAGGTGTGTCCTCGTCTAGGTGTGTCCTCACGTCTAGGTGTGTCTTCACGTCGAGCTGTGTCCTCACGTCGAGCTGTGTCCTCACGTCTAGGTGTGTCCTCACGTCGAGCTGTGTCCTCACGTCTAGGTGTCCTCACGTCTAGGTGTGTCCTCACGTCGAGCTGTGTCCTCACGTCTAGGTGTCCTCACGTCTAGCTGTGTCCTCACGTCTAGGTGTGTCCTCACGTCTAGCTGTGTCCTCACGTCTAGGTGTGTCCTCACGTCGAGCTGTGTCCTCACGTCTGGCTGTGTCCTCACGTCTAGGTGTGTCCTCGTCTATTTGTCCTCACGTCTAGGTGTCCTCGTCTAGCTGTGTCCTCACGTCTAGCTGTGTCCATACGTCTAGCTGTGTCCTCACGTCTGTGTGTCCTCGTCTAGCTGTTTCCTCGTCCTGGCTGTGTCCTCACGTCTAGCTGTTTCCTCACGTCTAGTTGTGTCCTCACGTCTAGGTGTGTCCTCACGTCTAGTTGTGTCCTCACGTCTAGGTGTGTCCTCACGTCTAGGTGTGTCCTCACGTCTAGTTGTCCTCACGTCTAGGTGTGTCCTCACGTCTAGGTGTGTCCTCACGTCTAGTTGTGTCCTCACGTCTAGGTGTGTCCTCACGTCTGGTGTGTCCTCACGTCTAGGTGTCCTCACGTCTAGCTGTTTCCTCATGTCTAGCTGTGTCCTCACGTCTAGGTGTGTCCTCACGTCGAGCTGTGTCCTCACGTCTAGGTGTGTCCTCACGTCTAGCTGTGTCCCACGTCTAGCTGTGCCCTCGTCTAGCTGTGTCCTCACGTCTAGCTGTGTCCTCGTCTAGCTGTGTCCTCACGTCTAGCTGTGTCCTCACGTCTAGTTGTGTCCTCACGTCTAGGTGTGTCCTCACGTCTAGGTGTGTCCTCACGCTCTAGGTGTGTCCTCACGTCTAGGTGTGTCCTCGTCTAGCTGTGTCCTCAAGTCCAGGTGTGTCCTCACGTCTAGCTGTGTCCTCACGTCTAGGTGTGTCCTCACGTCTTGGTGTGTCCTCACGTCTAGGTGTGTCCTCACGTCTAGCTGTGTCCTCACGTCTAGCTGTGTCCTCGTCTAGCTGTGTCCTCACGTCTAGGTGTGTCCTCACGTCTTGGTGTCCTCCGTCTAGGTGTGTCCTCACGTCTAGGTGTGTCCTCACGTCTAGCTGTGTCCTCACGTCTAGCTGTCCTCACGTCTAGTGTGTCCTCACATCTAGGTGTGTCCTCACGTCTAGCTGTGTCCTCACGTCTAGCTGTGTCCTCACGTCTAGCTGTGTCCTCTGTGGGCTCTCTGGTGTTGGTGATTTAGAGACTGTATGTTAGTGATTTAGAGACTGTATGTTGGTGATTTAGAGACTGTATGTCGGTGATTTAGAGACTGTATATTGGTGATTTAGAGACTGTATGTCGGTGATTTAGAGACTGTATGTTAGTGATTTAGAGACTGTATGTTGGTGATTTAGAGACTGTATGTCGGTGATTTAGAGACTGTATATTGGTGATTTAGAGACTGTATGTCGGTGATTTAGAGACTGTATGTTGGTGATTTAGACAGTGTTGGTGCTGTCAAACTATAGTACTTCCACGCTAACCTGGCCCATAAGCCACGCCCCTCTTTTAAACTAATAGCTGATTGGTTCATAGAAAATTGAAACTAAATGCGTTCACAATTGGTAAGTAGACTTTTTATTATCTAAAATAATGTTAAATATCTGAACTATCAAAATACAGATGGTTTCAAGGCATTTGCACTTCAGAGAGGATGTTAGAAAAAAAATATTTATTATAAAAGGTCGATATAAATACGCTCTGACACACGAGCAGTCCGGAGGGGAGGTAAAACCACTCAGGGGAACCAATCAGCTATTTGTAGCTATAGATGAGGGGTGTGGCTTACAGGCCAGGTTAGCGTGGGAAGGGTATAGGTGTACAGAAGCCCACCACGAATCTAGCTGTTAATGATACCTCTAGCTAGCACAAGTTCACACACTACACTACCACGATGATATGTTACTACTCCGGACTACCTCGGTGTGTAAGACTCCCTCTCCTCCCCTTCCTTCTCCCTTCCTTCTCCCTTCCTTCTCCACCGTGTAAATTCTTCTACATTTCAATTTACCTCCAACACACACACACATTACTTTAAATATCGCCTCGGTGAGTACAATTATAATGCTTGATCACTTCCCCCGTCGTCCTTGTGAAGGCGTGTCGTCCAATAGTCCTTTAGACAGCTTTCTAGATTGAGTGAGTGAGCCGCAATTGTTATCTAGGTCTTGTGTTACTATCTTGCTCAGACCATTAACAGTATTTCCCTAAACAGTAAGACCATTAACAGTATTTCCGTTAACAGTAAGATCATTAACAGTATTTCCGTTAACAGTAAGATCATTAACAGTATTTCCGTTAACAGTAAGACCATTAACAGTATTTCCGTTAACAGTAAGACCATTAACAGTATTTCCGTTAACAGTAAGACCATTAACAGTATTTCCGTTAACAGTAAGACCATTAACAGTAAGATCATTAACAGTATTTCCGTTAACAGTAAGACCATTAACAGTATTTCCGTTAACAGTAAGACCATGCTTCTGTTGACTACACACCGCCAGAGTCACATTTGCCCTAACTGTCAGAAAAAAAAAGTTGTTCCCGTGATTACTTACGTGGCTAATGAACCAACTTGGTGAAGACTTTTGTTGAGTGAAAGATTGATTGGTTCTTTAAAAACACGAACAAAGACGGTGGACCTTTTCAATTGATTGGCTCATTAAAAACAAGGACATAAACATTGGATTTTTTTTCAGTAGACTGGTTCATTAAAACACGGACGATGGGCCTTTTATATTTAAACTATTTTATGGCGTTAGGATGATGTTATGGATGCTGACCTAGAAAGTGAAGCAGGATAAGCAAGAAGTAGGTCGTAACAGTGAGAGACAGAGGATATCAACATTGTCCCTATGCTTCATGTGCTGGAGGGGGCCTTGAGCGTAGGGACAGGTAAGGTAGTACACAGCTCCTCCCACCTGTGCTGGATAATTACAGGTAGCTCCCAGGACGTTTTATCTTGTGAACCGCTAACCTGACTGGCTTGGAATGTATATTGTGGTCTCCTTGTTAGTGAGAGAACGAATGCTTATACTGGACCCCAAAAAATCATCTTTAAGCTGTTAGGCCGGGCGACATGGGCAGTGTGTGACTTTGTTCTTGGTAATCTTAGACGCAGGTGTTGTAGATGATTGTCTTGTGTGAGCTTTAGAATCCAAGGAGAAGGATGGCGGTAGTGAGGGTTAATATTTTAAATCGTTCACAACTGCACACTACTCAAGCCTTATGTACAGTATCGTGTTGGTTCGCCTTGTATCCTCTCACGACTGATCTACACTATACAGTCATCCCAAGACCCCAAGGTGATGCGTAACATATACTTTGTATGTGGTGATATTGCAAGGCTGCTAACACTACTACTACTACTACTACTACTACTACTACTACTACTTTTTTAAATCGTGGCCTCCAGCCTCCCCCAATAGCCACACCTTCGCCGCCATTTTATAACTTAAAATTAACTATCCTAATACAAAAGTAGCTACCCTGGCTGTGTTGAGTTAGTTGAGCCGCAGATCTATGCGGCATTCAGTGGCTGTTGCCTCAAAGTCGATATCTGCGACTGTTGTCGGCTTTGCTACTACAGTACTACTTTGCTGTCACTAGGAATCGAGTGTGACGATCATCCAGCTATGATACAATGATATGAGTTATTAAGGATGTCACCTTCGTTGGTGAGTTCTGAGGTGACTAAAGAGGCCGATACGGGACCGGCAGTGCCGTCCACAGATGTTGCACGTGTGGAGGGCTACATCTAGTGCGGGAGGGGTGGCGGCAACGTCTTTTCGACGGTGGCGCTTGTTTGCCTCGTTATGCTAACTCGAAAGTATTGACACCTTCTTGTGTGGTGCTCCCCAAGCGTTACGGTGTGGAGTAATCGTCTCCCCAGGTGAGGGGGTCGATTTGTCACTTTTTCAGGTTTGTCTTAAGACTATCCTTATACCTTTTCCATTGCCCGCCAGTGTTACGTTTACTATTCGTTAGGTGACTGTAAGTAGCTGCTTTGGCAGTCTACTGTCGTCAATGCGGTAACATGGCCAGGCAGCGTAGTTGTTCATGGATAATGGTAGCATCACACTCACACACACACACACTCACTCACACACACACACACACTCACACTCACACTCACACACACACACACTCACACACACACACACACACACACACACCACACACACACACACACTCACACACACACACACACACACACTCACACTCACACACACACACACACACACACACACACACACTCACACACACACACACACTCACTCACACACACACACACTCACACTCACACACACACACACACACTCACACACACACACACACACACACACACACACACACACACACACTCACACACACACACACACACACACACACACTTGTTGGGGTCACCGTCTTCAGCGTCTCTCATACTCCGTTTACTCCCTCTGAATGGCTGGTCATACTGGCCCCGGCCTCAAAACACCACCACCAGCTAAACCTAACCTTTAGGACCAGGGCCTATGATAACTAGCGCACATTAGGACCAGAAGTCAATCATAATGATTTATTAGTGTAGGACCCTATTAGGGCTGAAATCCAATTGAATACTCACCTTATCATCATCATCATCATCATCATCATCATCATCATCACATACCTGTACAGTCCTTACCTGCCGCCACAGACACCCTTCAAGGCCAATGGGTCACCTTCAATAGGGGGACTTAAGCGCTTCCAAACAGCCCCCTATCCCCGGCCCAAGGTCACGGCCACCTCCCGCCCCAAGATCAATGTCATCGTGGAGGGTTAAAATGGCGCCCCCAGAGTTTTCTGTTTGGGTTACGCCGTGTGTTGAAGGGGGGTGATGGGGTGTGTTGAAGGGGGATGATGGGGTGTGTTGAAGGGGGATGATGGGGTGTGTTGAAGGGGGATGATGATGTGTTGAAGAGGGTGATGGGGTGTGTTGAAGGAAGAGTTGTGATGATGACGTGTGTTGGAGAAAGAGGAGGGGGGAGGTTGAGGAGAGCGCGCGGGGGATGGGGGTGGCATAGAGAGAACAGGAACCCAGGCGATAGGGATAAGTGGGGTGTCCCCAGGTAGCGGCGGCCGGTGCTCACCTCACCTTGCCCGCGGCCACATACTGTACCAGTCATCTTTGTTTTTGTTTTTTGTCGAGGAGGTAAAATCCGTCCACGTATCGCTGAGCCACCCAGGATCATAATATGAACGCTCGGCCGTAAAACCACAAGTGGTTTGGCCTTGAGTGTGGATGTTTAGTTAGATTATGATATATGAATGACAGCTCTAGCTTGATGATGGTGGCGACGACAGGCTAGACCAGGATGGTGACGATGACGGCACGTTAGACCAGGATGATAATGACGATGACGAGACACTTGACCAGGATAATGACGATGGCGACACGCTAGGCCAGAACACTGCTCCACTGCACACCTACTCAGTTTAGCCTTGGATGTTGCCTCAGCTATCAGCATTAATCTCTGTAGACTGAGAAGCATTGACTGATCGCTGGTGTAGTCAGTGAATCAAAGCTTGGCCATAACATATAAGCTATTGTCATTCGATAACAGGAGTTTACTGATACACCAATCACACCTTGCTGACTTCCTATTAACAAGCTGACACCTCACTTGTACACAGGCAGCCGATATTGACTTATTCATCACTATTGGTAACTATTAATAGCAGCCTGTGTAGTGTCATGTCTTCCTTCTGTAGTGATTGAGTTGTTCATGTGTTAACAGTTCACCCTTAATACGTGTGTCCCTGTGTATAGCGAAGCATCTCTCTCTCTCTCTCTCTCTCTCTCTCTCTCTCTCTCTCTCTCTCTCTCTCCCAACACCTGAAACCCTCCACAGATGAATACAACGATAACTGCATCACCTCCTGCCTCATGTCTTCCTCGGTATTCCTTCACAACAACGGTCTCCCCCCCCACCCCCACCCACCCCCTCCCGTTGGCTGTCGTTGGTTCTATCCCGGGGCACTCACCATTCTGACCAATTAGGGTGTTGAAAGCGGTCGAATGTAGTGTTGGCTATACTGGTTTCATGTGTACCGGAGGCTCAGTAGTGTGTGTGTGTGTGTGTGTGTGTGTGTGTGTGGGAGGTTAATGAGAAGCGAGGTCATTGTGTTGCTGAAGGTATGTTACCAGAGTAAGGTGTGTTTAATTATATTTGAATCACCAGAGGATTAAGTCCCCAGTTTATTTTACCTAATTATTAACCACCCTACCGTTACCTTTGGGGTTAGGTTAGGTTAGGTTAAGTTAGAAGTGAGTTAGGTTAGATTACCATTAGAGTGGTTAATCTTTAGGTGAAATATGTTAGAGCGCCTACCCTCACGTTATCCATATAAGTGTGCTTGTATACCACGTGTGAGGAATACTGTGAGAATAACTGTACCCTTCATTTATATCAACACGTGTACCTGTGCCACCACTAGTCTTCATTACCTGTCTGTTGGTGACCAGGTTTAGTAAACACCAACATCCTCCTCGCACTATACAACATCTCCTTGACCTACAGTATGTATCTTAATCCAGGCTAAACATAGTGAGTTAAAGATTATAGACATTTGTACCGGGATAAAGATTGACACAGTGTACAGGTACTATCACCACTATAGTCTTCTTCACTAGTGCGTTTACAGGGGACAAATCATTACATTGAGATATTTGTTTTCATATTGTTTTAATTTTATATCATAGTATTTTTACTATTGCGAGTTTCCTTCTGTTGAATGTAAACAAATACAGACCTGCCACATTACACAAAACCTGACGAGCCCCTGTAAACGCACAAGTGAAGGGGACTGTACCTGTGAAAATGAAAGTGAGTCTCAGAGGCGGTGGATACAGCACACTAAACCTTCGGTACACGAGGCCGGCTTCACACTGAACGACCTTCATTTTCACAACTTGTAATGCTCCAATACTTACATTACAAGTACTGTACCTGTACTGTATTTAGTTCTTCATATTAAGGTCAAGTCAGCAGGTAGTAATCACTCGTTTTCTACCTGTACTGTTTTATCTAAGCGAGTTTATATAACGTGGTGGTGTAGCGGTGATGTGTGGTCTGAACCGTGGCCTGCACGGTTTTTACTAGGTGAGTGTCAGTCAAGCAAGTGTGTGTATGTGTGAGAGAGAGAGAGAGAGAGAGAGAGAGAGAGAGAGAGAGAGAGAGAGAGAGAGAGAGAGAGAGAGAGAGAGAGAGAGAGAGAGGAGAGAGAGGAGAGGAGAGAGAGAGAGAGAGAGGGAGAGGAGGATCCCAGGGAAGCTGTGTTGTACCGGGAGGGAGGTGGAGTGGGAAGGACTACAGCAGGCCAGGTGGAGAGGGGACTACAGCAGGCCAGGTGTGTGTGAGGGAATGGGGCTCACAGCAGGCCAAGTGTGTGGAGGGAGTGGGGACTACAGCAGGCCAGGGTGTGTGGGAGAGAGTGGGACTACAGCAGGCCAAGTGTGTGGGAGGAGTGGGGACCACAGCAGGCCAGGGTGTGGGAGGGAGTGGGGACTACAGCAGGCCAGGTGTGTGGGGAGGGAGGGGACTACAGCAGGCCAAGTGTGTGGAGGAGGGGACTACAGCAGGCCAAGTGTGTGGAGGGAGGGGGGACTACAGCAGGCCAGGTGTGTGGAGGGAGGGGGGGACTACAGCACAGTGTGTGTGGAGGAGTGGGGACTACAGCAGGCCATGTGGAGGAGTGGGGACTACAGCAGGCCAAGTGTGTGTGGAGGGAGTGGGGACTACAGCAGGCCAGGTGTGTGGGGAGGAGTGGGGGACTACAGCAGGCCAGTGTGTGTGGAGGGAGTGGGGACTACAGCAGGCCAAGTGTGTGGAGGAGTGGGGACACAGCAGGCCAGGTGTGTGGGAGGGAGTGGGGACTACAGCAGGCCAAGTGTGTGGAGGAGGGGGGACTACAGCAGGCCAGGTGTGTGGAGAGAGGGACTACAGCAGGCCAAGTGTGTGGGAGGAGTGGGGACTACAGCAGGCCAGGTGTGTGGAGGGAGGGGACTACAGCAGGCCAGGTGTGTGGGAGAGTGGGACTACAGCAGGCCAAGTGTGTGGAGGAGTGGGGACCACAGCAGGCCAGGTGTGGAGAGAGTGGGGACTACAGCAGGCCAAGTGTGTGGAGGGAGTGGGGACTACAGCAGGTCAGGTGTGTGGAGGGAGTGGGGACTACAGCAGGCCAGATGTGTGGAGGGAATGGGGACTACAGCAGGCCAGATGTGTGAGGGAATGGGGACTACAGCAGGCCAGATGTGTGGAGGAATGGGGACTACAGCAGCCAGGTGTGGGGGAGGGAAGGGACTGCAGCAGGCCAGGTGTGTGTGGAGAGGACTACAGGTCGGTGTGTAGGGGAGTGGGGACTGCAGCAGGCCAGGTGTATGGAGGAAGTGGGGGACTGTTAGATGTTCTGGGTAATAAGTTCTATATACAGGAAGAACACAAACACCTGTATAGTTTTGTAGGTTCGGTTTTACTGGATAAGGTATGTGTACACAGAGGGTGGGTAGCACTGCTCCTAAGCAAGGTCACCAGTCAGCCATAGACGACGTATGGCAAGTGATACATTAGCAGCTTCCATACGTCGCCAGGCACGTAATTAAGCGTGTGAGATATGGTAATAACATTGCCACACGCTGCTAACAAACTGAATAAATATAAATGGAGCATACATAATATACATACATAATACATAATCCAACATACATAATATACATACACCTCCCTCCCCTATACGCTCTGCTTAAAGTCTTGAGCGGACCTTTTCTTCTGGATCCGTTCTGAGCGTCGAGGGACTTCATCACAGGAAGGGTATAGGACTCAACACTGGTGGCAGGGCCCAGCCAGAAGGCGCCAGTGTTACAGGGCGGAAAACGGCGGTTCCTCCACCACACGACCACTGGGTAACCCGCACCTGGTAGTCCCGTGACTGCCGAGACCATGACTGCCTACTTGTCCCAACAATAAGAGAGGTCAAGGGTCCTGAACACGGACAGGTGCCGACACTCCAACCTGGGGAGGCAGGCGTGAGTCGTTGTAGCAGGCGACGACGTCCTGGGCACGTTCGGCGGCTCGGCAGTGCAATCCTCTGTCTTGGCCTGCCACTGTGGAGAAAGAAGTTGAGGTGAGCAGGGACACAGAACGAAGGGGCGTCCATACAAAACCTGGGCAGGAGCGTCAGGGTGTGGTTAGGTGTGTTGCGGAGTTCAAGAAGACCCGGTCGAAGGCCTCGCAGTCAATGTTCCCAGAAGGGGCCACCTTAAGGATGAGGTGCTTCAGGTTTGGCAACAGCCTCCTTGTGGCCATTGGACTGCAGGTAATGGGGCGATGACAACACATGCCGGACTCCCCAATCGGTCAAGAACAGCAAAGTCGGCTTGTAGACAGAGGCCCTCCGTCCAGTTCGCAGGCAATGCAAGAACGCCCACGTCACGGAAGTAATTGGCGGAACACTGATGGTGGCGGCGAACGTCGTGTCATTACCGCCCTTGATGACAACCGGCCAGCCAGAGACGGTCGACGATAACCAGGAAGGACTTTCCTACCGACACTGAAAAAGTCGGCCGACGCACAGACTCAAGGGCAGGTGGGAGTTGTCGTCACTCATGAAGGTACCTGCTGCTGGCTGGGTTGTAATACGTGGCGGGGCTTACACCTGGACAGCATTGGAGATGTCGGGGTCGATGCCAGAGCCGGAACACAGTCTGTCGTGCACGTCGTTTGGTGACCTCAGCTCCACGGTGACTGTATCGTGAAGAAGGCAGGCAAGGCGTGGGACGTGATGCAGCAGGGACAACTACCGAAGGAGAGGTGTCACTGGCCAGAGGTAGTAGGGGTAGGGCGGCAGCAGGGTAGTTGCTGCTCCTTCATGCACCCTGTTGGCGTAATTTACCTCCGAGAATCGGTGTTGGGAAGTCCTGGGAGATGATGGTAACTCTTGACAATGTCTGTAGGACAGCAAAGGAGTCGAGGACACCATTATGCACGTCAATCCAGGCCTGACACGACCTGTTGCCAAAGGTGACATGTGCATAAAGTGAACCCAGGGCTGGGGCCATCTGTGAACCATCTGCCATAAAAGCCTTGGAGGAGTCCTCAGGAGGCAGGTCCTAGATCGCTTGGAGAGCTAAGCATCGCAAATGCTGGGGACCGTGACTGTAGCATCAGCGCCGGTGTCGGGCAACATCTGAAGACAGGATGACACACCGCCGTAGGTCGATGACGCTGATGTGCTGGGGGCTTTGGTCCTGGGATGCAGGAGTACCCTCCTAAAATGGGTCGGGCTTTGTCGGGTCGTCGTGCCTCTGATTTGGCGACTGTGGGCAGCCCTCTCTATTAGGGCGCTGAAGCTTCCGTTGACACTGTTCCTTGGGTTTTTGTTGGAAGGGCAACACTTGTCATAGTAGCCCAGACGGCCGCACATTACTGGACGCGTTTGGCTGGAGCACCATGCTGTGAGTGACCAGTGGCCCTTACGGTCACAACATTGCAGGTAGACTGAGCAGCTGGACATACCTGTGTTCCGTGCTGCCCCACCTGGATTGTTGCAAAATGAACCGGAGCGTGGACGTGGTGGGCAGGCGTAGGAACCTTGTCGCTAACTTGTACCGGGGAAACAGCGCGTACAGCTGTAGGAGCTCGGATGGCAGAGGTGGCACCTGGCAGCATCATAGGAACGACATATCGTCAACACATCCTGAAGAGAGAAGAGGAAGAGTCGAGGAGGTGAGGCGTTGGACAGTTCCTCGTCCTTAACACCCATCAGGATCACCAAGCTTCCAACTGGGTCTCCTCGCACTGCTGGTGGTGGCTAAGCATATATCTACACTCTTCAAAGGCTCTCTTAGAGCGTGCATAAAAAAGCTCACCTCCATCTGTCTGCATTCATTCCCTCCTGCGCAGAGCTTCATTCTGCTGTCCTTTGATGTGCCGTTATAGAACGTCAGTACCTCCTCTACAGACAGCAGAAGAGGGTTGAGGTACCTGCAACGTATGTTCTAGAACACGCTGAACACTAAGGACAGGCACATCTCACGCAGCTGGATGGTGTTTAGGCTGTGACCAAACTCTGGAGATCCTGCATTGTAGCATAATCAGCCACCGCCGCCGCCATTCATGAAAAGTCTGGAAATTACATCAGGCTCCAAGATGGGCAGTGTTTGAGCTGCTTGCTTTAGGTGGGGACTGGGGGGCGTGAAGGGAGGCATGGATGAGGTATCTGAACCATTCGAGTACCGAGGCAGTGGTAAACCAGGGGCTTGGTTAACAGTGAGCGAGATATGAGGCTTCAAACCGTGCTGTCTTCCATTCTCCGTTGGTGGTCTCTCGTTCTGCCTCTGCTTGCCTTCTGTGCTCATCCAGCCAAACGTCTGTGAGCTTCATCCTCGCGTCTCATCTCACTTAAACTTCGTGAGCAATTATCTCTGGAGATAACGCTGAGATAGTCAGTGAGGTGAAAGGGCTGCGCGATGTTGCTAGAGGCTGGGGTGTCATGGTCAGCCTGGTCATCCATCTCTGGGGACTATCATCCACTTGACTCATCCAGGCGCTGCGGGTCCACAGCTCACGTAAGGCATGAAGGTGCAACTACTTTATCTGTGTGCTGTGTCTTAAATCAGTGTTGACCGGTCAGCCCATCCGTATCAACAAGATTTCCAGACAAAAAATTTAATTAAAATACAGAATAAAGTAGGTTATATATATAAAATATATAAGGAAAAACCCTTAGCAGTCAGCAAGTGTTAGTACATGTATGTGTGTGTGTGCATGAGGCGTCTAGCCCCAGCTGTGAGGGGGTGGAGGCGTGGCAGCTGTGAGAGTGGAGATAGGAGTAGCTCAGAGCAGCAGGCCAGGTGTGGAGGGGACTACAGGTCAGGTGTGTATGGGAGTGGGGACTACAGCAGGTCAGGTGTGTGGAGGGACCGGAGAAAAGACTACAGAAGGCAGGCCAACAGGTGTGTGGAGGGGCGGGGGAGGGACTACAGCAGGCAGGCCAACAGGTGTGTGGAGGGCAGGGAGGGACTACAGCAGGCAGGCCAACAGGTGTGTGTGAGGAGGGCAGGGAGGGACTACAGCAGGCAGGCCAACAGGTGTGTGTGTGTAGGGAGCGGGGAGGGACTACAGCAGGCAGGCCAACAGGTGTGTGTGGAGGGCAGGGAGGGACTACAGCAGGCAGGCCAACACGTGTGTGTAGAGGGGAGCAGGGGAAGGACTACAGCAGGCAGGCCAACAGGTGTGTGTGGGGGCAGGGGAAGGACTACAGCAGGGAGGCCAACAGGTGTGTGTAGAGGGCGGGGAGGGTCTACAACAGGCAGGCCAACAGGTGTGTGTAGAGGGCAGGGAGGGACTACAGTAGGCAGGCCAACAGGTGTGTAAAGGGGGAGCGGGGAGGGACTACAGCAGGCAGGCCAACAGAGTGTGTGTGTGGGGGCGGGGAAGGGACTACAGCAGGCAGGCCAACAGGTGTGTGGAGAGGGCAGGGGAGGACTACAGCAGGCAGGCCCAACAGGTGTGTAAGAGAGGGGGCAGGGAGGGACTACAGCAGGCAGGCCAACAGGTGTGTGTGGAGGGCAGGGAAGGGACTGGCAGGCAGGCCAACAGGTGTGTAGAGGGCAGGGGAAGGACTACAGCAGGCAGGCCAACAGGTGTGTGTAGAGGGGCGGGGAGGGACTACAGCAGGCAGGCCAACAGGTGTGTGTAGAGGAGCAGGAGGGACTACAGCAGGCAGGCCCAACAGGTGTGTGTGGGGGGCAGGGAGGGTCTACAGCAGGCAGGCCAACAGGTGTGTGTAGGGGGCGGGGAGGGACTCTACAGCAGGCAGGCCAACAGGTGTGTGTAGAGGGCGGGAGGGACTACAGCAGGCAGGCCAACAGGTGTGTGTGGGGGGGCAGAGGGGAGGGACTACAGCAGGCAGGCCAACAGGTGTGTGTAGAGGGGCAGGGGAGGGTCTACAGCAGGCAGGCCAGGTGTGTGGAGGGAGCAGGGAGGGACTACAGTAGGCAGGCCAACACGTGTGTGGAGGGGCAGGGGAAGGACTACAGCAGGCAGGCCAACAGGTGTGTGGGGGAGCAGGGGAGGGTCTACAACAGGCAGGCCAACAGGTGTGTGTGTAGAGGGGCAGGGAGGGACTACAGTAGGCAGGCCAACAGGTGTGTGGAGGGGAGCAGGGAGGGACTACAGTGAGCAGGCCAACAGGTGTGTGGAGGGGCGGGGAGGGACTACAGCAGGCAGGCCAACAGGTGTGTGGAGGGAGCGGGGAGGGACTACAGCAGGCAGGCCAACAGGTATGCCGAGGTCGTCTTTAACTCCGTATCCCACCTGCGAGATTTCCGGAGCTGGCGATCAATCGTGAGACGGCGAGAAATGGCCTCACCCAAGTGCAGCTTCACACAACCCTTCCTGCACTCCTTGATGGCTCGCGCTGCCTCCCACCCACCAAGTGATCTCACCGGGTTATAACACTGCCGCTTACCCTTAAAGTTTAGCTTCGTTTTTTTTACCACATTTTCACATTTATCCATGACGAGAGGTATCTAGCGGGGTTTTTTTTTCAGTAAATTTTTTATAAGTTATCATTATTTAAAAAGTATTATCGGTTATAGACAATTTCAGTTTGTTTCCCCAATTACAAAAAAATAATCTCGTTTTCTGTTTATTCATTGGTGGGTTATGTTAGGTTACCCATAAAAATAATCCGTTTCTTTTAATAACCATCATTTTAGTAGCTACCCCCGTACTAGTTAAATCGCATTTTCTTTATCACAATTTGGGTACAGTAGTTCTCGGCTACTTACTTAATGTCGTCTGCATTGAAGTCGTTTATTACTACGGTAATGTGACTTTGGGATGATTGTTAGTACAGTAATGGGCGGGTGAGGTGTAGGGGAGGCGTGCCTTATATTATTATAATATTGAAAAACTTCCTGAGCACAAAATTGAAAAGTTGCTAGTGATGGACAGTAATATCTCTCTCTCTCTCTCTCTCTCTCTCTCTCTCTCTCTCAGCAGTATTAGTAACAGTATTAATAATGATGAAAATTATAACCAGCAATAATAATAATAATAATAATAATAATAATAATAATAATAATACGAAAAGAAAGAACGATACATTAACAACAGTAGTCACCAACACACACACACACACACACACACACACACACACACACACACACACAGTATTCTCCAGGGAAAATGTCTTTCTTACGTAAGGGTAAAGTCCCCTTCCCTGCCCTCTTTTACTTTCCCCTTCACCTCCCTGAGCTCCCCTCTCACAATCTTCACCTCACCCAGGGCAATATAAAGCTGACACTCTCCCTCTCTTCCTCTTCTCCCCTGTCTCTCTGCCTCTCTTCCTCTTCCCCCCTGTCTCTCTGCCTCTTCTCCCTGTCTCTCTTCCTCTTCTCCCCTGTCTCTCTACCTTTCTTCCTCTCCCTGTCTCTCTACCTTTCTTCCTCTTCTCCCCTCTCTCTTCCCTCTTCTCCCTGTCTCTCCACCTTTCTTCCTCTTCTCCCCTGTCTCTCTACCTTTCTTCCTCTTCTCCCCTGTCTCTCTGCCTCTTCTCCCCTGTCTCTCTTCCTCTTCTCCCTGTCTCTCTACCTTTCTTCCTCTTCTCCTGTCTCTCTACCTTTCTTCCTCTTCTCCCCTGTCTCTCTTCCTCTTCCCCTGTCTCTCTTCCTCTTCCCTGTCTCTCTACCTTTCTTCCTCTTCTCCCTGTCTCTCTACCTTTCTTCCTCTTCTCCCTGTCTCTCTCCTCTTCTCCCCTGTCTCTCTGCCTCTCTTCCTCTTCTCCCCTGTCTCTGCCTCTCTTCCTCTTCTCTGCCTCTATTCCTCTTCTCCCATGCCTCTGTTCTTCTCCCCTGCCTCTCTTCCTCTTCTCCCTGCCTCTCTTCCTCTTCTCCCCTGCCTCTCTTCCTCTTCTCCCCTGCTTCCTGCCTCTTCTCCCCTGCTTCCCTGCCTCTTCTCCCTGCCTCTCTGCCTCTTCCCTGCCTCTCTGCCTCTTCTCCCCTGCTTCACTGCCTCTTCTCCCCTGCTTCACTGCCTCTTCTCCCCTGCTTCACTGCCTCTTCTCCCCTGCTCCTGCCTCCTCTCCCCTGCTTCACTGCCTCCTCTCCCCTGCTTCACTGCCTCCTCTCCCATGCTTCCCTGCCTCCTTCCCCTGCCTCTCTGCCTCTTCTCCCCTGCTTCTCTGCCCCTCTTCTCCCCTGCTTCACTGCCTCTTCTCCCTGCTTCTCTGCCTCTTCTCCCCTGCTTCACTGCCTCTTCTCCCTCCTCTCTGCCTCTTCTCCCCTGCTTCACTGCCTCTTCTCCCTGCCTCTTCTCCCCTGCTTCACTGCCTCTTCTCCCGTGCTTCCTGCCTCCTCTCCCCTCTTCCTCTCCTCTCCCCTGCCTCTCTGCCTCTTCTCCCTGCTTCTCTGCCTCTCCCTCCTTCCTACCTCTTCTCCCCTGCTTCCTACCTCTTCTCCCCTGCTTCCTGCCTCTTCTCCCCTCTTCCTGCCTTCCTCTCTGCCTCTCTCTTCTCCCCTGCTTCACTGCCTCTTCTCCCTGCTTCACTGCCTTCTCTCCCTGCCTCTCTGCCTCTTCTCCCTGCCTCTGCCTCTTCTCCCCTGCTTCACCTCCTCTCCCCTGCTTCTTCCTCTTCTCCCTGCTCTCTGCCTCTTCTCCCTGCTTCACTGCCTCCTCTCCCTGCTTCTCTGCCCCTCTTCTCCCCTCTTCTCTGCCTCTTCTCCCCTGCCGCTCTGCCTCTTCTCCCCTGCTTCTCTGCCTCTTCTCCCTGCTTCTCTGCCTCTTCCCCTGCTTCTCTGCCTCTTCTCCCTGCTTCTCTGCCTCTTCTCCCCTGCTTCACTGCCTCTTCTCCCCTTCCACTGCCTCTTCTCCCCTGCTTCCTGCCTCTTCTCCCCTGCTTCACCTCTTCTCCCTGCTTCTACCTCTTCTCCCCTGTCACTGCCTCTTCTCCCCTGCCCTCTCCTTCTCCCCTGCTTCACTGCCTCCTTCTCCCTGCTTCACTGCCTCTTCTCCCCTCTTCCTGCCTCTTCTCCCCTGCTTCACTGCCTCTTCTCCCCTGCCGCTCTGCCTCTTCTCCCCTGCTTCACCCTCTTCTCCCCTGCTTCACTGCCTCTTCTCCCCTGCCCTCTGCCTCTTCTCCCCTGCTTCTGCCTCTTCTCCCTGCTTCCTGCCTCTTCTCCCCTGCTCCACTGCTTTTCTCCCAGCTTCACTGCCTTTTCTCCCCTGCTTCACTGCCTCCTCCTGCTTCACTGCCTCTTCTCCCCTGCCTCTCTGCCTCTTCTCCCCTGCTTCCTGCCTCCTCTCCCCTGCCTCCTGCCTCTTCTCCCCTGCCTCTCTGCCTCTTCTCCTGCCTCTCTGCCTCTTCTCCTCTGCTTCTGCCTCTTCTCCCCTGCTTCTGCCTCTTCTCCCCTCTTCACTGCCTCTTCTCCCTGCTTCCTGCCTCTTCTCCCCTGTTTCACTGCCTCTTCTCCCTGCTTCACTGCCTCTTCTCCCTATTCCTGCCTCCCCTCTTCCCTGCTTCCTCCTCTTCTCCCCTGCTTCCTGCCTCTTCTCCTACTTCACTGCCTCTTTCTCCCCTGCTTCACTGCCTCTTCTCCCCTGCTTCACTGCCTCTTCTCCCCTGCTTCTGCCTCCCTCCCTGCTTCCCCTGCCTCCCCTCTCCCTGCTTCACTGCCTCCTCTCCCCGCCTTCCCACTGCCTCCTCTCCCCTGCCTCTCTGCCTCTTCTCCCCTGCTTCACTGCCTCTTCTCCCCTGCCTCTCCTGCCCTCTCCTCCCCCTGCTTCCTGCCTCTTCTCCCCTGCCTCTCTGCCTCTTCTCCCCTGCCTCTGCCTCTTCTCTCCTGCTTCACTGCCTCTTCTCCTGCCTCTCTGCCTCCTTCTCCCCTGCTTCACTGCCTCTTCTCCCCTGCCTCTCCCTCTTCTCCCCTGCCTCTCGCCTCTTCTCCCTGCCTCTCTGCCTCTTCTCCCCTGCCTCTCTGCCTCCTTCTCCCCTCTCCTCGCCTCTTCTCCTCTGCCCCTCTTCTCCCTTCCCCTACCTCCCCTCCCTCCACCTCTCCATTTCTCTCCCAATAAATGTAAGCTTAGGCGTCGAGAGGTGACAAGTGTTGTGTGGTAGGAGACAGTGTTGAGTGGTAGGAGACAGTGTTGTGGTAGGAGACAGTTGTGTGGGAGATCAAAAGGAGAGCTTGTCTGTTTTCGCCGTAATTGGCGTCTTAGCACTTTATAAGACACAGGTGTCATGTCGAAACACCTGCGACCCGTCTCATCCACTACATCTGTCACACTGTTTATTATGGAACACGTGCCATGTCCTCATACCTCAGCATAGGGGTGACCTTAGTGGCGTGCCGGGGTGTTTATTAACCTTGAAATATGACTGAATTCACCATACCGTTCATTGGCGACACGCGGATCGAATCTTAGACGAGGTCGAAGGTGACTAGAGTTGAGTAGGTGGTGTGTCGTGGCCGAGTCTTGGGAGTTTAATCGTAAATAATGAATCATTTATCTTAGGTCACAGCATGTTCAGGAGGTTAAAGATACATGCGTTGAACTGTGTTTTTCTGTGCCTAAAGATAGAAGGATATATCTCGTAAGGTCGGAATAGCAGCGCAATTTTAGTGTAATTTTTAAACGCATTTTTGTCGGTTTTAAGTGAGGTATAGGTAGAGTGGCATGTAGGGATACAGTCAGTTTAGGTGAAAACTATAGATATGAGCCTTTTGGTACTCGTGGTGGGTGCTCTTATCTCTATATGTTTATCATTTTTGTTTCCCTTCTTGATATTTCTCTCTCTCATAAATTTTGAACCCATTATTTTCCTTGTTTTTATGTCCCCGCAGAAGTGGGCGTCTGTTTGTCAGTCCGTTCCTTCCGATTTTGTTTTACTTAACAAATCCTTTAGTTTTCAGTCGACTCTACTTTAAACTTGGATGACAGTCTAACAGTGTTGACTTGTGCATACTTTGTGTGTGTGTGTTGTTGGTCTATGGTTCTGAAGGCAGTTGTGAGTTATGTCTGACTAATGAGGTGGTCAGTGGGGACACCTCTGTTCTAGTCGTCATCGGTCACCGTGTCTTTCTGTGCCCTTCCCCATCTCTCCTCTTTCTTTCTCTTACATTTATTTATGTTTATCTCCCTCTCCCACCTCTCACTCGTTACTGGTCTTCCAGGGATGTAATCTATATCTCTGGCAGGTTAATAATTAGGCTGCCTCCCGCTGCACACTCAGATAATGGAGTCAGGATCTTCCTTACTGGTGACGAAAGTCCTGCTTCTCGGCTGCGTCTACCAGTACAGGGAATATAACATTAATATAATACACAAGGTTTATTGCTGAGAATCACCTACTTATGCCATTATAACTCAGATCATTGTACAGGAGAGTATAAGAGGAGTCACAGTTGTATGGTCAGTCGTCACATCACTACACTACAAACTGATTTCTAACACCAGGCAGATGATACGCCAGTAAACGTGTGGGAACTTGGCACTGTCACATAACTGGTATTGGTTGACCTCTGGTGGCACTCTGGCACTGTTTTCTCCTTCCTAACAACAACCAATACATCTGACAGACAACCTTAATTACATGTTTCCTCCACCAGTGTTAAGACGTGCATTAACTAAGACCGAGAGACGAGTCAGCGGGTCATGTATTGCGCCTCAGTCTCCCGTGGCTGCAGACTCTAGTATTAATATCATGAATATTTCCTCGTAAACTTCGATTTAATAACGAACCTGACTGATTGACTTGAGATGAAGCAAAAAATTTAAGTCCCAAAATAGTATCAAAATTATACTGGGACTCTACCTTAACTAGACGTGTTCACTGCACCTCACGTAATTAACTTCCGAATCGTTTGGACAAGATTTTGTATTTTAATTTGGTTCCGTATCTGGTGCCAATAAATTGTATCACATTAAAATATATTTTATCTCATTTTGAACCTTTTATGAACGTTATTTTGTGCTTTACCTAAGTTAACTCGTTAGGTTAATTTTATGTCGTAGTTTACGAGGAATATTAATGGTACGGACACTAGAAACCTGGAGCCAGCATCGACCTCTCACCCCACCTCACCTCACCAGAGCGTCGCCTCTCTCCTCCAAGAGCCACGCCTCTACTAGCTGCTAATGGTTACGTCATTCCCGAGATAGGTTTCCCCACTGCTGGGAACTCACGGTGTTGGTTCAATTAAGTCTTCCGCGCCTCCGTCGTGTCCTGGGGAGAACAGGTACAGGGGGGTGAGGCTGTTACCTGGATATTTATTTTTTTGTAGGCTGGATTACATTTACATGAAGATAACAACCTGACTTAAGTATTTTGACATTACCAACACTGATGAATTTAACCCCTTGTGTACGGTGTCGCCTCTGAGCTGAATAAAAAAATGGCGTCTCGTAGTGAAGAGGATGAAACCAAAAGAATAAATAATATATTGAAGGAATCATTAAATATTGGGAAATAACAGCTGGAGGAAAGTTGCTTATATATACTGCTGGAGGAAAGTTGCTATATATACTGCTGGAGGAACTCGAACCCATATAATTCAATAATTATATTAAAATCCAATAATTTCATATAGTTCTCTTATTCGGGGACACAATTAAGTTCCCACGTGTATAGGATGTGATCGAGGTGTGCATAGTCAAGGTGAACCAAAGATTTTCTTATTAATTTTCTGCCATATACACAAAGTTCATCCTAATCACCTATACATTATTCAATACAACAAATAAAAAGGGTATACACACTACCTTCCATTACCGCCAAATCCAAACGAGAATCTGAAGGTCGTGCCTATACAATGTTATGGAGACACTGTGTAACGAAGCCTCGTGGTGGTGCCAGGTCTACGGCTCTTAACTCACATCATCAATGGCTATAATTTCTGTCATTTCAAGAGGAGGAGAAATTGAAATGAAATCTCCCTAACTTAACCTAACCAAAATCTAACTTAGCCAAACCTAACCGAACAAAAAATTAACCTAGCCTAACCCTGTTACACCAATGGCATCTTTTCTCTCAATGTCTGTTGGTGCTTCCCTGCTCTTGCGGCTATCTCCTAGCTTGTGTTTGTGTCTACATGTCTACTAGTGAGTCTATGTCTGCTTGTGTGTGCATATATGTCTGCTTGTGTGCCTATAAGTCTGCTTGTGTGCCTATGTCTGCTTGTGTGCCTATGTCTGCTTGTGTGCCTATATGTCTGCTTGTGTGTTGTTTCGCTATTATCTATGTCTGCTTGTGTGTTTATATATCGGCTGGTAATTTAATGTCTACCGGTGTACGATATGTCTTCTGTGGCTTATTTGTGTTCTGCTTTAGTGATGTGTCTCGTTTGCTTGTGCAGTATCTATCCACATTGTGTGAAACATTAAGAGCACCACACATATGGTAGATATTGAGACATGCATTTACTTTGGTATATAGTTTAAATAAATAATGCATGTATATATTTTGGTGTGATTATTATGATGTTCGGTTACCAAATGTAGTAGGATCATTATGTCATAGAGCCACATACCAACCTCCAGGACATCGAGTTGTATGTAACATTTAGGAAGTCATCAGACCAACATATCTGTCTCCTGCTGTCTCAAACTGTATATAGCTCTGTATTTATATCTAGTCTGTTACTGTCTCTTTCGCTGCTCTGTCTATCTCTGTTATTGTTGGTGAATGCGATTATTAACAACATGCTAATTATTCACTTAATCGTCACACAAACTACCAACTGAATTTGGCATGTGAAGAAACAAACAGCAAGTATACAGTTTCAATACACCTAGACAGTGCAGGCATACGAGTTACTAACACCCAGACAGTGCAGGCATACAGTTACCACACACCCAGACAGTGCAGGTATACAGCCAATACCCAGACAGTGCAGGTATACAGCACACATAACCCAGACAGTGCAGGCATACAGCTACACACACCCAGACAGCAGGCATACAGCTACACACACCCAGACAGTGCAGGCATACAGTTACCACACACCCAGACAGTGCAGGTATACAGTTACACACACCCGAGACAGTCATATACAGTTACCAACACACCCAGAGACAGGCATACAGTTACCATACACCCAACAGTGCAGGTATACAGTTACCAATACACCCAGACAGTGCAGGTATACAGTTACACACACCCAGACAGTGCAGGCATACAGTTACCCACACACCCAGACAGTGCAGGTATACAGTTACCACACACCCAGACAGTGCAGGTATACAGCCAACACACCCAGACAGTGCAGGCAAGCAAGTTACCCACACCTAGACAGTGCAGGTATACAGTTACCACACACCCAGACAGTGCAGGCATACAGTTACCACACACCCAGACAGTGCAGGCATACAGTTACCAATACACCCAGACAGTGCAGGCATACAGTTACCAATACACCCAGACAGTGCAGGTATGTCGCACATACACCCAGACAGTGCAGGTATACACACACACCCAGACAGTGCAGGCATACAAGTCACCAATACACCCAGACAGTGCAGGTATACAGTTACCACACACCCAGACAGTGCAGGTATACAGCTCCACACACTCAGAGGCATACAGTTCAAACACGCAGACAGTGCAGGTATAGTTACCAATACACCCAGACAGTGCAGGTATACACAGCTTCACACACTCCAGACAGTGCAGGTATACATTCCACACCCAGACAGAAGAGCATACCAACATAACTAGACAGTGCAGGCATAGCAATACACCCAGACAGCAGGTATAGCACATACACACAGAGCAGGCAATACAGTTACCCATACACCCAGACAGTGCAGGTATAGTCTACCAATACACCCAGATGCAGGCATACAGTTTCAATACACCCAGACAGTGCAGGTATACAGTTACCACACACCCAGACAGTGCAGGTATACAGCCACAATACCCCAGACAGTGCAGGTATACAGTTACACATAACCCAGACAGTGCAGGTATACAGCTTCCACACACACCCAGACAGTGCAGGTATACAGTTTCCACATACCCAGACAGTAGGCATACAGCACACACACCCAGACAGTGCAGGTATACAGTTACCAATACACCCAGACAGGTATATACAAATACCCAGACAGTGCAGGTATAGTTACCACACCCAGACAGTGCAGGTATACAGTACACACACCCAGACAGTGCAGGTATACAGTTACACATACACTCCAGAAAGTGCAGGAATACAAGTTACCAATACACCCAGACAGTGCAGGTATACAGCCACCAATACACCTAGACAGTGCAGGTATACAGTTACCAATACACCCAGACAGTGCAGGTATACAGTTACCAATACACCCAGACAGTGCAGGTATACAGTTACCAATACACCCAGACAGTGCAGGTATACAGTTACCAATACACCCGAAAGTGCGGTATATACCAACACACTAGACAGTGCAGGTATACAGTTACCAATACACTCCAGACAGCAGGTATACAGTTACCCAAACACCCAGTCAGGTATACAGTTACCAATACACCCAGACAGTGCAGGTATAAGTTACACCCAGACAGTGCAGGTATACAGTACCAATACACCCAGACAGTGCAGGTATACAGTTACCAATACACCCAGGCATTTTCTGTTTGCTCGTGTGTGTGTGTGTGTTGGCGCTTCGGCTTTATGGTGCCACGCCATCACCGCCGTAAAGGTCAGAGGTCATTGGTTTAGTCCAATGGCAAAATATTAAACACCAATCCACCGTAATTACTGTCATGACGACCAAATCTCTGAAGGACAAGAGAAGAATACACATGGTGGAATATCGGCAGAGTTTAGTTGATATCGGCTGTTTACTTGATATCGCATATTTTAGTTACATCGGTAGAGTTTAGTTTATATCGGTAGAGTTTAGTTGATATCGGTATAGTTTAGTTTAGTTGATATCGGTATAGTTTAGTTGAGTTGATATCGGTATAGTTTAGCAAAATATCTGCATTTTAGCTGATATCGGCACAGTTTAGAACTTAATTGATATCGGCAGTTTAGCCGATATCTACACACTGTATCAGACATCAACACAATTTATTAGGTACAGTATATCGTTTGTGTTGGAGGATAAGTTAATGAAGGCTGTCGCTGTATGGGAGATGGAAGATAGCACAGTGGTCAACAGAATACGGACAGAGATGTAAATAAAGATACGATCTCATCTTCCTGAGTCCCGCTAGACATCCGTATTGAATGAATTTTAGGATTAACTGTGCTGGATATGTGGAGCAGAACCACAGTCCAATGGTAATGTTAAAGATTTTTTCCTAGCTGAATCGAGTCTCTTAATGGCCAATAGGTGGCTCTCCTTCCATACAGATGATGATTTTACAGGCATTCAATACTTAAGAAAGTTCAACTGAAGAATATAAAAGAGTGATTGTCATTTTAACCGAGTACGATGCCTGACCCCCGAGTACGATGCCCTCGAGTACGATGCTGACCTCGATTACGATGCTGACTCGATGATGCTGACTTCGAGCATGACGATGGCCCTTTATATAACACCCTGAATATGATGCTAACCTTCGAGCTGATGCTAACTTTGGATGGGATGACCTATTCTTGATAATATAAGATTTACCAGAGATCGAATCATTGTAATCAAGGTGTTACCAACGTACTAGAATACCAAACTGAAGGGGACTGGTATTATACCCAGGTTAAGTCATCGTACTCGGCGGACTGGCATTGCACCAGGAAGGTTAAGCAATCGTATTGAAAGTGGTTAATTTATTGTACGTAAAGTTGAGAGGCTAAGGGCAGGTGGGCGGGAGGGGCAGCAATCAACAATATAAGTTGGTCAAGTAGATAAATAAGGTAATATACCTGGACAGCTTCACCATCTTGAGGACATAAAATAGATAACCGCGATGTAGTCATAAGATACAAGGCAGGGTGGGGGACCGGAGGCAGAAGGTGACTAACTTTGTTGTCTAGCTGAAAAGAATGTCATGATGAGGTGAAGGTGACGCCAGACGCCGTGATTGACCGTGCGGCATTTTTTTTTATCTCCAGGAAAATTTGGTCATGGCGAGATAGGACACACACACTGTCTGTTCACTTAGTAGAGACGCCAAAGAATCATTAAAAAACCCCACAGGATAGTGACGTAAGAGCCCTGAAAGCCGGGTCTTCTTGAAGAGAGTTGTGATATACAGTACTGTCAGGTTTTCAATATATAAATGCAATACAAATTTCACAGCGACACTACTCCAAAATTGTTAAACCTGCGTCTTGATTATATTTTACTGATGGTACTGTACGTTAGTCGTTAACAATGATAGTACAGGTAGTAGTAAAGTAATAATAATAATAATAATAATAATAATAATAATAATAATAATAATGTATTTCTTGTGCGTGTTTACAGCTTGACCGTGTTTACAGCTTGACCGTGTCTACAGCTTGACCGTGTCTACTGCTTGACCGTGTTTACAGCTTGACCGTGATTACAGCGTGACCGTGTTCACAGCTTGATAGTCAATATGTTATCGGGCAACGCAACACCAAGCTAAACACCAACCATCGGAGGGGACACACACACACCTCCGGGTCTTTGTTGACACCACCACTGTCCCTCCTTCAGGTGGTGACTTACACAACACGCTGAACAAAGAAGCGTGGAAGATGGAACCCCCGTGTAAGTGACAGCCTTCATTAGAGCGTGGAAAGAAAAGCGAAGACTTGACGGAACCAAACTATAATACTACTGGTGTTTTGAGAGAACCTTCAACAGTGACGTCATCATGGAGCCAGTGGTAGGTAGGAACTGGTGCTCTGTGGGAGGCAACGGGCCAAGATTTGTTTTTGACCTTGGCTGCAGGGGACATAAAACAAGAGAACCAGCGTACTTCCGTGCATAAAGACAGATGCCTTGGGGCAAGGTCCATAGATGCTAGATCTACCGTGGAGGTGAACACTCATTATTCACGGAGCTGCGTGTTTTACACCTCCCAGCACCTGTACCACCACCTGCTGTGCTGAGGCAGACGAGGCTGGGTGTGACGGGTCTTACCAGTGTATCAGCCAGCACCTTGGTCTCCCTGTAAGCTTCACCCCCTCCCTCCGGTCCTCCCCGGAAGTGACAGCGAGGTTGGCGGCGAGGCAAACGATAACGTCACTTGAAACTGGGGAAGGAAAGTGCAAGTGACAGTTAATTCGTTGTTTACCTCTTCGTTAACAACGAATTTGGGGTCGTTACGAACCGCTGAGCTGACTAGAGTCGTGAAAGATTAGAGCAAAAAAAAAACATCACTCCCAGAACTGTATTGTGTTGATAGAGACGCGGATGTGTACGGTGACAACTGTTATGATGGGTGATACGTGCAGTGGGTGATAGAAACTGATTGATTTGCTTTCCTTTATAAATGTGTATCCAGGAGACCTTCGTCACTCAGGACAATGATGAGTGGCGTTTCTCCTCCAGTGTATTCCTAGTGTTGCGAAGCTAAAGTCCTCACCTGCACGCTGGTGCAGGGTAAATTTTATTGTCCTCAACATGTAACATGTGTACCTCGGCCCTCGGGTGTGTAAGCCAGGTGCAGTCACGGCACACTCTGTATACAGTAAGCACACATGAACACCAATGACAGTGGGGGGCGCCTCAGCTTCAAGGTTGTAAGTGGCAACATTCGTAGCTTGCAACCCTTGTCGCCATTTTAACTCCTGTATTTGTTTTAATTTTTGTCGATAGTTTTATTTGTTATTTGTTATTATTGTAACCGACATGGTGATCCACACACGTGATGGTGACCCAGGCCTGACGTAGTTGCCCTAAACGGTCAGTGACTCAGGTCCTAATATCGCCATAAGTGTTCAACTGTAATCGATGAGGAGCATGGAGACAGGACAAGTTCATAATCTATCCACTGTTCTCATCTCCTCACATACAAGTTGGTTGGCTGCTGGTAAGGTTGTTAGATGGGTGGCGGCGTGACAGTCATTATATTCTTCTTGGTTGTAATTAACATATATAACCAGGTAATGGCCAGGAATTGATTGATGTGACGTCATGGCTCACTCAGGAAGTAGAAGACTCCCGCTTTTTCATTTATGACAGAAAACATGAGACAATCAATTCGAACCGAACCTTCAACCCAACTTAATCTCTCAATTCCAACCGAACCTAACCTAATCCTAACCCAAGCCAACTGTAGTGTCCTGAAGTTTGTTTTGGCTTGTTTAGTTGGTGTCGCTTGAGATAATGGTTGAGCGTCATTATTACCGAATCACTAGATTTGTTGAGATTAAGAATCGTCCTTCGCTGATTTAGAAATTGATTACCATGAGTTTACGTTAGTTTTAGTTTATTTTACACCCCGCCAGCCCACCCCCTAGAAGAGCCCTTTTTCTATACCACACGCTACAACTCTTACCTTTAGCTCCCAGACCAAAGCGACCTCGCGTATGTCAAGGTCGAGCTCGATTCTAACCATGTTATCTTTGAGCCTAAGTGAAGGTTTCTTATAGAATTAACTAGTGGAAGGGACAACTATAGGTTTATTGTCTCATCTGGTATTATAGTACTGTACGTGGGTGTTGTCATGGGGAAACTTTACTTTTCTCCAGTGTGTTGACTCTCATCTCACTTGGTCTGGAGGTTTGTCTGTCAACTGGTCGATAAATTATGAATCTTTTTCTTTTTATGGAACCAATGGTTTTTATCACACACACACACACACACACACACACCCTCGTGATGGATGCTTCACACGTCACTGCAGGTCAATTAGCCCAAATTTTAATGGTCCCAACCTAACCTAAGCATTAGTCTTATTGAATCATTTCAACTACGCCCAGTCCTAACCATGGCCCACAGTCCAACCATGGCTCACAGTCCCAACCATGGCCCACAGTCCAACCATGGCTCACAGTCCAACCATGGCCCAGTCTCAACCATGGTCTGCAGTCCCAACCATGGCCCACAGTCCCAACCATGGCCTGCAGCCCAACCATGGCTCACAGTCCCAACCATGGCCCACAGTCCCAACCATGGCTCACAGTCCCAACCATGGTCCACAGTCCCAACCATGGCTGCAGTCCAACCATGGCTCACAGTCCCAACCATGGCCACAGTCCCAACCATGGCTGCAGTCCCAACCATGCCCACAGTCCCAAACATGGCTTGCAGTCCCAACCATGGCCACACCCTAACCATGGCCCACAGTTCAACCATGGCTTGCAGTCCTAACCATGGCTCACACTTCTCAACCATGGCTCACAGTCTCAACCATGGCTCGCAGTCCTAACCATGGCCCACACTCCCAACCATGGCCCACAGTCCCAAACATGGCTCAGTCCCAACCATGGCTCACACTCCTAACCATGGCTCACACTCCCAACCATGGCCCGCAGTCCCAACCATGGCTCGCAGTCCCAACCATGGCCCACAGTCCCCAACCATGGCTGCAGTCCCAACCATGGCTCACAGTCCCAACCATGGCCCGCAGTCCCAACCATGGCCTGCAGTCCCAACCATTGGCTCACAGTCGTAAAGGTCAGCAGGTGAGACAGGTTAATGAAAGGACTTATAGAACATGGAGCCCATTTGACTTGTAACCCTTTCCCGTGCACTAAAAGGGAGTGACCCCTCCCCAGCAAAATAAATACAAAAAAAGAGAGAAGAAAAAGCGACCCACTATTGTGTGACCCCTCTACCCTAAAACCCTGAAACCCAGCTCTGAGGGATAAGCCCGGAGGGTGAATTGACGCACCTGGCTTTGTCTCTCTGCCTAACATAGAGGAATATTGACCCGTTACCATGTCTAGTGTCATTTTTTTCTCCATATTTTGTTTTATTTGCATATGCGTCGCTGTAGACAGTTACTTAACGGTGTTTTATACTAATGACGCCTGAAGAATGTTTTGTGGTAGAGGTATGTACTGGTGATTGTGGGTCGCTTTATATGTGGTGGTAGTGTGGGTGGTGGTGATAGTGGTCGAAGTATTAGTTATGGGGGTGGTAGTGATGGTAATAGTGATTATGGGGGGGGGTGGTAGTGATGATAATGGTGGTTATGGATGCAGTAGTAATAGTTGTGGTTACTGTGGACACTGTAGTGAGACTGGTGATTATGACTGTCTCAGTGGTGGTGGTGGTGGAGACAAGAGTCAGACACAGGTGGTGGTGGTGAGACACAGAGGCAGTGGGTGGTGGTAGCAGAGACAGGTACAGGTGGTGGTGTGGTGTGGCAGACACAGGTGGTGGTGGTAGACACAGGGGCAGGCTACAGGTGGTGGTGGTAGACAGACAGGCTACAGGTGGTGGTGGGTAGACACAGAGGCAGGCTACAGGTGGTGGTGGCAGACGGGAGGCAGGCTACAGGTGGTGGTGTGGAGACTGGAGGCAGGCTACAGGTGGTGGTGGTGGTAGACACAGGGGCAGGCTACAGGTGGTGGTGGTAGACAGACAGGCCACAGGTGGTGGTGGTGAACAGAGCCAGGCTGAGGTGTGGTGGTGGTGGTAGACACAGGAGCAGGCTAGGTGGTGGTGGTGACACAGGCAGCTACAGGTGGGGTGGTGAGTGGACGGACAGGGCTGCAGGTGGTGGTGGCAGACCAGAGGCAGGCTACAGGTGGTGGTGGTAGACAGACAGGCTACAGGTGGTGGTGGTGGTAGACACAGAGGCAGGCTACAGGTGGTGGTGGTGAGACAGACAGGCTACAGGTGGTGGTGGTGGGACACAGAAGGCTACAGGTGGTGGTGGTGAACGGACAGGGCTGCAGGTGGTGGTGGTAGACAAGAGGCAGGCTACAGGTGGTGGTGTGGTAGACAGACAGGCTACAGGTGGTGGTGGTGGGCCTGGGGGCAGACTACAGGTGAGGTGGTGGTGTAGACAGAGGGCTACAGGTGGGGTGGGGTGGCAGACACAGGGGGCCAGACTACAGTGGTGGTGGTGGTAGACAGACAGGCTGCAGTTGGTGTGGTAGACACAGGGGCAGGCTACAGGTGGTGGTGGTGGGTGGAACAGAGGTGGCTGGTGGTGGTGGTAGACACAGAGGCAGGCTACAGGTGGTGGTGGTGGTGAACAGAGGCCAGGCTACGGTGGTGGTGGTGGTAGACACAGAGGCAGGCTACAGGTGGTGGTGGTGGACACAGAGGCAGGCTACAGGTGGTGGTGGTGAACAGGGGCAGACTACAGGTGGTGGTGGTGAGACAGACAGGCTACAGGTGGTGGTGGTGGACACAGAGGCAGGCTACAGGTGGTGGTGGTGGTAGACACAGGGCAGGCTACAGGTGGTGGTGGGTGAGCACAGAGGCAGGCTACAGGTGGTGGTGGTGGCAGACACAGAGGCAGGCTGGTGGTGGTGGTGGGCAGACACAGAGCAGGCTACAGGTGGTGGTGGTGAACACAGAGGCAGGCTACAGGTGGTGGTGGTGTGGAGACACAGGGCAGGCTACAGGTGGTGTGGTGGGCAGACACAGGGCAGGCTGCAGGTGGTGGTGGTGGTAGACCGAGACGGGCTAGGGTGGTGGGTGGTGAGACAGGACAGGCTACAGGTGGTGGTGGTAGACACAGAGGCAGGCTGCAGGTGGTGGTGGTAGACACAGAGGCGGGCTGCAGGTGGTGGTGGGTGGTGGTGACACAGAGGCAGGCTACAGGTGGTGGTGGTAGACACAGAAGCAGGCCAGGTGGTGGTGGCAGACACAGAGGCAGGCTACAGGGGTGGGTGAGACAAAAGTGGGTGGTAGACAGAGGCTACAGGTGGTGGTGGTAGACACAGAGGCAGGCTACAGGTGGTGGTGGTGCAGACACAGCAGGCTGGGTGGTGGTGCAGACACAGAGGCAGGCTACAGGTGGTGGTGGTGGTAGACAGAGGCAGGCTACAGGTGGTGGTGGCAGACACACAGCTACAGGTGGTGGTGGCACACATGCAGGCCACAGGTGGTGGTGAGACACAGAATGCAGACACAGAGGCAGGCTACAGGTGGTGGTGGTGGTATCACAGAGGTAGACTACAGGTGGTGGTAGACAGAGACAGGCTACAGGTGGTGGTGGCAGACAAGAGGCACACAGGTGGTGGCAGATACTAAGAGGGCCAGGTGGTGGTGGTGAGAGACACAAGAGGTACACAGGTGGTGGTAGACACATATACACAGGTGGTGGTAGACACAGATATACACAGGTGGTGGAGGACACAGAGACACAGGTGGTGGTGGTGGTGGCAGACACAGAAGTGGTGGTAGTAGACACAGAATAGCTACAGGTGGTGGTGGTAGCACGGTAGCAAGGCTACAGGTGGGTGCAGTACACAGAGATACAGGTGGTGGTGGTGAGACACAGAGGCACAGGTGGTGGTGGTCAGACAATAAGAGGCAGGCTACAGGTGGGGTAGACACAGAGTTGGATAAAGGTGGTGGTGGTAGACACAGAGGCAGGCCACAGGTGGTGGTGGTATAGCACACAGGCAGCAGGTGGTGGTGGTGACACAGAGTGCTACTAAAGGTGGTGGTGGCAGACACAGCAGCTGGCTACAGGTGGTGGTGGTGGTGGAGACAGCTATATTACAGGTGGTGGTGGTGGAGACTACAGAGGCACACAGGTGGTGGCAGACACAAGAATATACAGGCAGGTGGCAGACACAGAGGCAGTACACAGGTGGTGGTGGTGAGACACAGGCAGGGCAACAGGTGGTGGTGGTGGAGACACAGGCTACAGGTGTGGTGCACACAGACAGGCTACAGGTGGTGGTGGTAGACACAGAGGCAGGCTACAGGTGTGTGGTGGAGACACAGAGGCAGGTACACAGGTGGTGGTAGACACAGGCTACAGGTGGTGGAGACAGAGGCAGGCTACAGGAGGTGGTGGCAGACACAGGCAGGTACAGTGGTGGTGGTGGAGACACAGAGGCAGGCTACAGTGGTGGTGGCAGACACAGAGGCATACAGGTGGTGGTGGAGACACAGAGGCAGGCTACAGGTGGTGGTGGCAGACACAGAGGCAGGCTCCACAGATGGTGGTGGTAGACAGACAGGCTAAGGTGGTGGTGGTGAGACACAGAAGAGGCTACAGTGGTGGGCACCACAGGGAGTGTCATCTTTAATCGACTCTCCTCCCAACCCACTCATCCCTGCCTGTACCCCCTCCCCACCTCCCTCCTCCCCACTTCTCCCCCATCCTGCGCTGGCCCTGGTGCGTCAGCCTTATTGTGTCATGCTATGCCTCACCTCCTCCTGTTTAGTTGTAATCACTGCGTCGTGCCACAAGAGGTGCCACAGACAGGACAGTGCCACAGGTAGGACAGTGCCACAGGTAGAGAGTGCCAGGTAAGAGAGTGCCACAGGTAGGACAGTGCCACAGGTAGGGAGTGCCACAGGTAAGAGGCCAGGGGGAGAGTGCCACAGGTAGGAGAGTGCCACAGGTAGGAGGGGCTACAAGGTAGGAGGGTGCAGGTGTGCCACAGACAGGACAGTACAGGTAGGACAGTGCCACAGGTAGGAGAGTGCCACAGGTAAGAGAGTGCAGGGGAGAGTGCTACAGGTAGGACAGTGCCACAGGGAGAGTACACAGGTAAGAGAGTGGCCAGGTAGGACAGTGCCACAGGTAGGAGAGTGCCACAGGAAGAGGTGCCACAGGTAAGAGAGAGTGCCACAGGTAGGAGGAGAGTGCCAGAGGTAGGAGGGTGCACAGGTAGGAGGGTAGGGACAGTGCCACAGATAGACAGACACAGTGGCACAGGACAGTAGACAGTGTAGGAGAGTGCCACAGGTAAGAGAGTGCCACAGGTAGGACATGCACAGGTAGGAGAGAGGCAAGAGAGCACAGGTGAGAGGGTAGGAGAGTGCACAGGTAGGAGGGTGCTACAGGTAGGAGGGTGCCAGGTAGGGGGTGCCACATAGGACAGTGCCACAGGTGGACAGCACAGGTGAGAGTGCCACAGGTAAGAGAGTGCCAGGTAGGACAGCACAGGTAGGAGAGTGCCACAGGTAAGAGAGTGCCACAGGTAAGAGAGTGCCACAGGTAGGAGGGTGCCACAGGTAGGAGGGTGCCACAGGTAGGGAGGGTGCCACAGGTAGGAGGCCAGTAGAGGGTGCCACAGGTAGGAGGGTGCAGGTAGGAGAGTGCTGCAGGAGGGTGCCACAGGTAGGAGGGTGCCAGGTAGGAGGGTGCTACAGAGGGTGCTGGAGGGGTGCCACGGGTAGGACAGTGCCACAGGTAGGGAGGGAGGTGCCACAGACAGAGAGTGCGGTGTACAGTGCCACAGGTAGTACAGCACACAGTAGGGAGGATGCTACAGGTAGGATGGTGCCACAGGTAGTACAGTGTGGCACAGGATAGGTGAGTGCTACAGGTAGGAGGGTGCCACATACAGGAGAGTGCCACAGGTAGGTGAGCCACTGGTAGAGGATGCCACGGGTAGGAGGGTGCCACAGGTAAGAGGGTGGGTCAGGTTGGAGCTGCAGCCACAGGCAGGGGAGGGCCGCAGCTGGGAGAGTGCCACAGGTAGGAGGGTGCCACAGGTGGGAGAGTGCCACAGGGAGGGTGCCACAGGTAGGAGGGTGCCACAGGGAGGGTGCCACAGGAGGGGGTGCCACAGGTAGGTGGGCACCGGTGGTGGAGAGTGCCACAGGTAGGAGGTGCCTCAGGTAGGAGGGTGCCAGGAGGGTGCCACTGGTAGAGAGGCACAGGAGAGTGCAGGTAGAAGGTGCCAGGTGGAAGTGGCCGAGGTGGGAGGGTGCCACAGGTAGGAGGGTGCCACAGGTAGGAGGGTGCAGGTAGGAGGGTGCCGCAGGTAGGAGGGTGCCAGGTATGAGGGTGCCACAGGTGAAGGACGCAGGTAGGAGGGTGCCACAGGTAGGAGGGTGCTGCAGGTAGGAGGTGCCACAGGTAGGAAGGTGCTGCAGGTAGGAGGGTGCTACAGGTAGGAGGGTGCTGCAGGTAGGAGGGTGCCACAGGTAGAGGGCGCAGGTGAGGGTCAAGGCAGGAGGGTCCGCAGGTATGAGGGTGCCGGTAGGAGGGGCAGGAAAAGGGCAGACAGGAGGGTGCCACAGGTAGGCGGTGCCACAGGTAGGGAGAGTGCCACAGGTAGGCCACGGAGGTAGGAGGGTTGCAGGTGAAGGTGCCACAGGCAGGAAGGTGCAGGAGGAGTGAGAGGGTGACACAGGTAGGAAGGTGCCGCAGGTAGGAGGGTGCCTCAGGTAGGAGGGTGCCACAGGTAGGAGAGTGCTGGAGGTGGAGGGCCACAGGCAGGAAAGCACAGGAGGTGGCACGCAGGTAGGAGGGTGCCACAGGTAGGAGGCCACAGAGTGTACAGGTAGGAGGGTGCCACAGGTAGGAGGGTGCCATAGGCAGGGAGGTGCCGGGGCCACAGGGGAGGGTGCCACAGGTGGGAGGTGCCACAGGTAGGAGGTGCCGCAGGTAGGAGGGTGCCACAGGTAGGAGGCCACAGGTAGGAGTGGGTGCCACAGGTAGGAGTGTGCCGCAGGTAGGAGGGTGCCACAGGTTGGCGTGCCACAGGTAGGAGGGTGCCGCAGGCAGGAGTGTGCCACAGGTAGGAGTGGTGCCACAGGTAGGAGGTGCCACAGGTAGAGGGTGCTGCAGGTAGGAGGGTGCCACAGGTAGGAGGGGTGCCACAGGTAGGAGTGTGCCACAGGTGAGGGAGGTGCCCTACAGGTAGGAGGGTACACAGGTAGGAGGGTGCCACAGGTAGGAGGGTGCCACAGGTAGAGTGTGCCACAGGTAGGAGGGTGCCACAGGTAGGAGGGTGCCACAGGTGGGAGGGTGCTGCAGGTAGGAGTGTGCCACAGGTAGGAGGCCACAGGTGAGGGTGCCACAGGTAGGAGGGTGCCACAGGTAGGAGGGTGCCACAGGTAGGAGTGTGCGCAGGTAGGAGGTACACAGGTAGGAGTGTGCCACAGGTGGGAGGGTGCCGCAGGTAGGAGGTGCCGCAGGTAGGAGGTGCCACAGGTAGGAGGGGTGCCACAGGTAGGAGGGTGCCGGAGGTAGGAGGGTGCCACAGGTGAGGAGGCCGCAGGAGGGTGCCGCAGGTAGGAGGGTGCCACAGGTAGAGGGTGCCACAGGTAGGAGTGTGCCACAGGTAGGAGTGTGCCACAGGTAGGAGGGTGCCACAGGTAGGAGGGTGCCACAGGTAGGAGGGTGCCACAGGTAGGAGGTGCCACAGGTGGAGGGTGCCACAGGTGAGGAGGGTGCCACAGGTAGGAGGTGCCGCGCAGGAGGGTGCCACAGGTAGGAGGGTGCCACAGGTAGGAGGGTGCCACAGGTAGGGAGGGTGCCGCAGGTAGGAGGGTGCCGCAGGTAGGAGGGTGCTGCAGGTAGGAGGCCACAGGTAGGAGGTGCCACAGGTGGAGGAGGGTGCCACAGGTAGGAGGGTGCCGCATAGGAGGTGCCACAGGTAGAGGGGTGCCACAGGTAGGAGGGTGCCGGATGGTGGGAGGGTGCCACAGGTAGGAGGGTGCCACAGGTAGGAGGGTGCCGAGGCAGGAGGGTGCCACAGGTAGGAGGGTGCCACAGGTAGGAGGGTGCCACAGGTAGGAGGGTGCCGCAGGTAGGAGGGTGCCGCAGGTAGGAGGGTGCCGCAGGTGAGGAGGTGCCACAGGTAGGAGGTACACAGGTAGGAGGGTGCCACAGGTAGGAGGGTGCTGCAGGTGGAGGGTGCCACAGGTAGGAGGGTGCCACAGGTAGGAGGGTGCCAGGTAGGAGGGTGCCGGATGGAGAGGTGCCGCAGGTAGGAGGGTGCCACAGGTAGGGAGGGTGCCAAGGTGCAGGGAGGGTGCCACAGGTAGGAGGGTGCCACAGGTAGGAGGGTGCCACAGGTAGGAGGGTGCCACAGGTAGGAGGGTGCCACAGGTAGGAGGGTGCCACAGGTGGTGGGAGGGTGCCACAGGGAGGCCACAGGTAGGAGGGGTGCCACAGGTAGGAGGGTGCCACAGGTAGGGAGGGTGCCACAGGTAGGAGGGTGCCACAGGTAGGAGGGTGCCACAGGTAGAGGGTGCCACAGGTAGGAGGGTCACAGGTGAGGAGGGTGCCACAGGTAGGAGGGTGCCACAGGTAGGAGGGTGCCACAGGAGGGAGGGTGCCACAGGTAGGAGGGTGCCACAGGTAGGAGGGCAGGAGGGTGCCACAGGTAGGAGGGTGACCCTATACACCCCAACTCCAGAAAAATACTCATAGTTACTAGGTGGTGTATAGAGAGCTATGGTGGCCATGAACAGACACACATCCTCCCCTCCTCCTTCCATATCGTCTCACCCGCTCACGTCCTGCTGGTACCTGTCTTTTATTTTGTATTTAATCTGTCTCTCTCTCTCTCTCTCTCTCCGGTTCTGCTGTCAACTGTGTATAGGTTGTGTGGTGGGTACAGAAGTGTGTGTGTGTAGCTGGGTCGCCACACAGTAACTATAGGCAGGCCAGTACAGCAACACCCTCTCTCTCCCTCTGCAGTTGTTAAGGGGGAACATCCCTCTTACTCTTTGCTGACTGCCGCCTACACACTCCTCCAACACTCCCTCTTTCATCACCTTCCTCCAACGCCCTCCTTCAACACACACACACTTCCTCTCAGCCCCATATTCGTATTCTTATCAACCCTTTCCCCCCCATATCCCTCACTTTTCTCCCACCGTTTCCTCCACACCCTTCCCTATTCTTCCCCACTCCTACCGAATAACTTTCACCCTCCTCCAGCTACCTATTCCCACTCCTCCAGCCACTCCCTCCCAGCCACCCCTACTCCCTCCACCAGCCGCCCCCTCTCCCACTCCCACCAGCCGCCCCCCTCTCCCTCCCACCAGCCCACCCACGTGACTGTAATTACTTAAGGTCCCGGGTGATGGCTGTAACACCACCATCCCGGAGTGACCTACTTTTTTGTAACCAGGATCTCTGTACTTTCCTGAACCCTTTGTGTGTGTGTGGATCACTGGCGAGAGAGACTGTGTGCGCCTGGCGATCCTTCCTTCCCACCCACCATCTTATCAGTCATGACGAACCCCTGTTTGAAGTCTCAGCAATAAACATGAATACTACTAAAAAAAAGAGTTAAACAAACAAATCATAACACACGTAGTGATGATGGTGGTGAGTGTTACGTCAAGGGGGAAGAAGAGGGGAGGGTGGGTGGGGAGGCACTTGTCGCTGGTTGCTTGTGATGGGTCCTTCTTGAGACTTGGGGCAGAACCTTAGCACGATATTTACATTTTGCCTTGAAGGAATTTTAGTTCAGCCTCCTGACGACGCTTAATTTCAGGTCATCGTCTTTTGTATCTACGTCGTCTGTACTTCGTCTGTATGTGGTCCATGTGTCGTTATGCGTCGTCCATACATACTCTGTCCGTTTGTTCGTTGTTAAACTTTACAGCGCGAGCACACACACACACACACACACACACACACACACACACACACTCACTTGTAACCTCACACACTTATTTTAATTTCTATTTGAGTGAAGCCAAACCTACGACTTACAGTGAGTAATGCTGGGATTAACCTTCCGTTCGGCCATCTTCACATATATATATTTTTGTTCTTTTCTTGTTTTTCCCGCAAACAGCTGCACAGTATTAACTACTGTATCAATATCTCTTGTATATGACACAAGTGGCAGCATGTGGCACCTAAGTACAGTACATGAGGATCATTAGGTGAGGCGGATTGGAATTTTAACATATTTTCTGGGGGTTTTCAATGTGTGAAGGAGTGAATTAGACATACACCAGTCCTATATGAAACCCTCAAGTGATTCCAGATGTAGCCAAGGGTTCAGGAAATTTGTCACAACTGTACGTAACGTAAGTTTATAATCAGGTTAGCAATGATGATTATCGGCGGTGCTCAGCTCAGGTGCCTGGGCCTGAGTTTATACTCTACAAAGAAAGAGCTTAGGCAGGTGTGTTTGTTAGGCAAGTGTGTGTTAGACAGGTGTGTGGGTGTTAGACGGCTGTATTTTTCATCCACACACACACACACACACAAAAGGTGTTAATAGGAGTACAAGGTGGTAATAGGAGTTACAAAAGGTGGTAATAGGAATTCTATTTTACATTGTATGACTGATGAAAGTTGAAAGTACAGGTAATTGGAAAAAACTTCCAGAGAGAAGTATGCGAGGGGGACTTGGTATTGTATTGTACAGGCTTGGCACAGTGTAGGGAGGAAGAGCGATACAAAAATGAGAGAGACTGACAGAGCCAAATGACCTATCGACTAAAAGCTCTGCCCATTTTACCCTGCTCGACCCTGACCCATGCAGTTGGTTGGTTGCCAGGCGGACCTCGTCCCACCAACCAAATTTTATCATTGCCAAAATTTTCTTCTTTCGGCGTAAAATAAAATCGGATTTGTCCTGGTAAAAATATGGTTTATTTAAAGTGATTAGCCAGACCAGTGAGAAGGTTAATGGAGAAATGGCTCTTGGGTTTATAGAGATGGTGGTAGTTTACTTGTGTGATGGTGTATGGTGGTAGTGTGTGTGGTGGTGGTGGTGTATAGTGCATGGTGATAATGTGTGTGTGTGTGTGTGTGTGTGTGTCCAACTACGCTGTACTGGCCATGTTACCCGCATGGATGACAGTAGACTGTCAAAGCAGCTATTATACGTCACCAAACGAATATTAAACGTAACGCTGGCGAGCAATGGAAAAGTTATAAGGATAGTCTTAAGACAAACCTGAAAAGTACCAAATCGACCCCCTCACCTGGGGAGACGATTACTCCACATCGTAACGCTTGGGGAGCACCACACAAGAAGGTGTCAATACTTTCGAGTTAGCCCGACTGCAAACCGAGGCAGACGAGCGCCAACGCCGTAAAGACGCTGCTGCCGCCCTCCGCACTATATGTAGCCCTCCACACATGCAACATCTGTGGACGGCACTGCCGGTCCCATATCGGCCTCTCTATTCACCTCAGAGCTCACCAACAAAGTGGACATCCTTAATAACTCATATCATTTTACCAGTGGGTGATCGTCATACTCGATTCCGAGTGACAGCAAAGTAGTAGTGTGTGTGTGTGTGTGTGGTGTACAGTGTGTGTGATTGTATTGTGTGTAGTGGTGTACAGTGTGTGTGGGTGTACAGTGTGTAGTGGTGTACAATATGTGGTTGTATTGTGTGTAGTGGTGTACAGTGTATGGTGGTAGTGTGTGTAGTGGTGTACAGTGTGTGTCGTGTACAGTGTGTTTAGTGGTGTACAGTGTGTTTAGTGGTGTATAGTGTGTGTGTGTACACTGTACAGTGTGCTTAGTGGTGTACAGTGTGTGTGTGGTGTACAGTGTGTGTGGTGGTGTACAGTGTGTGTGGTGGTGTACAGTGTGTGTGGTGCACAGTGTGTGTAGTGGTGCAGTGTGTGTGGTGTACAGTGTGTTTAGGGTGTACAGTGTGTTTAGTGGTGTATAGTGTGTGTGGTACAGTGTGTAGTGGTGTACAGTGTGTAGTGGTGTACAGTGTGTAGTGGTGTACAGTGTGTTTAGTGGGTAGTGGTGTACAGTGTGTGGTGGTGTTCAGTGTGTGTAGTGGTGTACAGTGTGTTTAGTGATGTACAGTGTGTGTAGTGGTGTACAGTGTGTGTGTACAGTGTATGGTGGTGTACAGTGTGTGTGGTGTACAGTGTGTAGTGGTGTACAGGTATGGTGTACAGTGTGTGTAGTGGTGTACAGTGTGTGTAGTGGTGCAGTGTGTGTGTGGTGGTGTACAGTGTGTGGTGGTGTACAGTGTGTAGTGGTGTACTGTGTAGTGGTGTACAGTGTATGTAGTGGTACAGTGTATGTTGGTGTACAGTGTGTGTGTGTGTACAGGTGTGTGGTGGTGTACAGTGTGTGTGTAGTGGTGTACAGTGTGTGGTGGTGTACAGTGTGTGTGTAGTGGTGTACAGTGTATGGTGGTATTGTGTGTGGGGGTGTAGATTGTGTGGTTCATTGTTCCCCTACATCACTTCAACCATCAGACAATGTCCACATTATTTGCTTCTTTCAGTGAAGGAGATTTAGTTCCGTGCTGAGAACCTTTCAAGGCTAACCTAGTAGGAGAGCAGAGGGGCACCTAGGGAAGAGGATGACTTGGAGAAAAGTGTATATAGGGGGGCGCTGGTGGTGCGGTATCACTCTTGCCTCGCAAGCAAGATGTCACAGGTTCTATTCCCGGGCCGGCAGAAGTTGTTTGGACACTCTTCCTAGTCCCCTTGGTCCCTGTTCACCTAGCAGCAATGTAGGTACCTGCTGTAAATCGAAAGTTGCGAATTCGTATTCAGGGACAAGTTGTTGGAGCTCCAATAACTTGCTTAGACATAAACCATTGACTCTTCAGGCTCCTACGACCTTGACTCATGAGACATAAAGGCAAGCATGAACTTAGCATGGTTATATATATATATATATATATATATATATATATATATATATATATATATATATATATATATATATATATATATATATATATATATATATATATATGGGAGAGAGAGAGATTATATTCTTTTTACATTAGTACCAGATTAACCCATAAAAATATTGCAGTTCCACACCAGCGTCCATTGGTCCCACTTCCTGTTCTCACACACATCCTTCGCCGTATAAGCCCCTTTTGTCACACTCACATTCCCTCCCACCTTTTCCTCACTTTCTCAAGTCTTTTCCCACGGTGCCACAATTCTCTGCTTCTTACATGGATTCACCAGAAGTCGGGTCATTGCATAGAGAAAATTTCCCTTCACAGTCAAGTAGTGACATTCAGTAATTAAAATGCTTTGCTCTGTAAGTCGGTAAGTATGTTTCTCTTTGAATTTATTAAAAATATAATAATTTTAGGCTGTAATAGTACGGGGCATGATCAATGTGTATAATTGTCAAAAATATTTTTTTTTTTTGTAGTACGTATCCTACAATGCTTGTCTACACACTTATCATCATTTATGTTGAGGTAATTGAGCCTTTCATTTCATAGAATCCTAGACTATGTGCTGCCAATCACTATTTAAACTTCATCTGTTCTGGTGTGTTAAACTGAAGTGGCATCAGGCTAGGTTGGTAGACATGTTAGGTGGTGAATGTGTGGAGGACGGACCTCGACTACACAAACACATCTTTCAAACAACTCTGGCGTGCAGTATCAGGTTGTGATGGCGGCTGGTTGGGTGCATGAAGTTGCTGTAGTGTTGCAAATTATACATATGCATTCATAGTTGACCCAAATTACAGAAAGTCCCGGAGAAGACCTTCACTGTCCCAGAAGGCAGTTGCCATCACCTTCTTCTGTGGATGTTGCTTTGAACTTATTTTCTTCTGGCGACGTTGAAAACTTGAAACATTATCATCCCACTGAAACTTGAATTGTTTCTGATATGAAATAATACTGTATTGTATACCCTTGTTTCATCGCCTTAACAAAGTTTTCCTCTTCAGTTTAGAATTAAAGACCAAACAAGCTGCAGCCCACGTTGTTTAGCCTTGTGCTTCTCTGGTATCAACTTTGGTACCTACTGCACAGACTTAATTTAGTACTACGGGTTATGTCAAACACTCTACCATACAGAAGGTTGAGGCGACGACAGACATGTTAACTCGTAGGTCTTCATTTGCTCGTTGAATCATGTGATACTGTATTGACTTGGGTAGTCGATGTGCTTGGATGACCAGTCCACTTTACATCCTTAGCGCCATTCGGACCATTTTCACCGTGTCACGTTCTCTGGTAATGATATTTTCTCCATAGACTTTCACCTGTGATAAATATCGTCCACTGTCAAATTTCTTAATCGTAAATACAGGTACACTACAGACTACCTCACATGAACATGTTTGCAAGCATGTCATCATTTTCAATTAACCACTGAGTATGCCGTGCTTGCTCCTAGTGTTGTCAGTTGTGAACCAGGGAATAAATCATTTTGTTATTTTGCGATCATCTTTCTTGTTTTCCTTTCGTACATACATTAATATATCTATTCATTTGTTTACAACTGTGATTATACAATATGACTTACTCGCGCTCATCTACTCTATGTTTACAGGCTGGTACGAGGGAGAGCGACCTGCCAACTGTTCTGACACCACCATCTGCACCACCACCACCACTGCCACCACCACCTGCACCACAGCCCATCACTGCCACCACCGCCACCACCAGCAGGATCACCACCACTGTTACCACCACTTCGTCACTGCTACCATCACCTGCACTGCCACCTACTGCTAACACCACCATCCGTCATTGCCACATCCACTGCTAACACAACAACGCTTCTAGCTTCAACTTGTAATCACACACCAAGCCACACCACCACTCGCCACCTCAAGTTGCACCCACTTCACTTGTACCACTAGCTGCACACCACCCATTATTACCTCCACTAGTATCTTCCACCACTTCTATAGCACCACCACTCACTGTTGCTCTCACCTCAGTTAGCTACATCATCACTACCTATTACTGTCACCACTACCACTAACTGTACTACCACCCATTACTACCTCAACCACCATTAATTGCACCACAACCCACTTTTGCTATCACCAGTTACATCACAACGTACTTCTGCCATCGCTAGCTGCACCACAACCCACTTCCACCATAACTGTTGCACCACAACCCACTTCCACCACAACTAGCTGCACCACAACCAACGCAGCCATGCTCAAGTTCCGAGTGACCAACAGCACCAAGGCAAGGAGGGCGCAAGCTCAGAGGAGGGCCCTGGAGGAGAAGGTGGGTACTGGGGAAGGAGGTGAAGAGCAGGTGGGTGGGGAGGAGAATGTAGGTCCAGGGGAAGGAGGTGATGAAGAAGAGGTGTGTGGGGAGGAGAGGATGGATTCAGGGGGTGGAGGAGATGAAGGACAGATTGGTGGTGAGGAGAAGGTTGGGGCAGAGGAAGAAGAAAGTGAAGAAGAGGATGGTGAGGAAGAGGAGAAGGTAGATGCAAGGGAGGAGAGGTGAGGAACAAGTGGGTGATGAGAAGTTGGGTAAAGAGGAAGGAGGGGATGAAGAAGGAGTGGGAGAGGAGAAACTGGTTACAGAAGGAGGTGGTGGTGAAGAGTAAGTGGGTGGGGAGAAAGTGGGTGTTGGGGGAGGAGGAAGTGAAGAACCAGTAAGTGGGGAGAAGTTAGGTTCAGAAGGAGGAATAGGTGGATGGACCAGTGGGAAGAGGCAAAAAACATGTGGGCAGAATACAGGGAGGAGTGTATGCTGTATAATTATCCACGCAAACTCTACAAATGAGCTCTCAGGTCCGTTGACCTATCTGGCAAGTGTTAGAACTCATGAAGAGTTTAACAAGTTTTCTGGAAACTTAACAGGACGCTGATCCTCCTAAACCGTCGAAAAAGTTCGTTAATAGACATTGCATAACTAAAATTAGCAATTTGACAGCCATTTGTTCATAGATTTATTATAAATACTGTAGCATCATTGTGCTACCTAAATTTAATTTATGGTTTTCACAAGTGAAAAGACTTCAGTTCCCGGGTTACTGAAAAAAAAATACTTGCATTAAATATTGTGATATGGCTATAATTTTTTATTTAATTGAATTTCTATAAACAACAATAGTGTGTTAGCTGTATTTCAGTATTATTTTGCACAGTTATAAAGAAAATAGTTTCCAATGTCTGTGCATCATTTTTTTTACTTGATTAAGATTGCCGTTAATGAACCATTAATTTTTCTGTATTTTCTTTCTCAAAATTTCCATACAGAGCATCAGTGTTAATGACTGGTGGCCCTGTATTGAGGAATAGTGTAAACACCTTAGTGCTCACTGTCTGTTAAACAACTTCTGATTGACTTAGGAATGTGGGACATTTGAGCATTTTTTTACATAAAATAGCTTCAGAATGTTAACCATTTAATATACATTATATCATTTATATTTGGCACAAGTTTAAAGAGTACTTTACTCTGGAAGTGGTAATTTGGCTGTCATTTTTATTATGGAATATCCATAAACATTATCAGTGTGTTAACTACTACAATATATATATATATATATATATATATATATATATATATATATATATATATATATATATATATATATATATATATAGTACAAGTGTAAAAGACTTTGTTTGGTGCTCGGTAACCAGGGTTTTGATCGGGTCAAAAAACGGCGTCCGTCTGTGGCCTATTGTTCCTGTGAATGTGTAATTCTTGAAGGGGTGGACAAATGTTTTTGAAACTTGGCAGGTACGTTGATCCCCTAAGAGCTGAGAACAGTTTTATAATAGGCGTGATCTGATTATTTTAACCAAGGGATTGAGGTACTCTGGGATGTATCGTGTTTTCTACATTAGAGGGATACAGTACATGAAGCATCCAGTTTTTAGTCTTTGGTTTTCATTGTGTTTAAATTGTAGATCATGTGAAAACTAGTGATACCTGTAAATTTTCCTAAACGTACCTTTACTCTTAGAATATAGAAGGGTTGTACTCTACTGACCCCACAAAAGGGACAGGTCTTTTGTTTATGCTTGTTATGGACGTCTTTGCTCCTTGTACACACAAAGGGAACTACTGTACTGTATTAGCCTTTTTTTTTACTCACAAATGAACCTATTAGTCATTTTTACTCACAAAGGAATCTGCTAGTCTTTTTTTTTTACTTACAAAGGAAGCTACTGTACTAGTCTTGTTTTTATACTCACAAAGGAAGCTGCTAGTCTTTTTTATTGACAAATAGAGCTAAACGGTAAAAGATTATAACTTAGATAACTCCTCTTAGCTACATAATGTGTATCTACTGTAGCCATAGGGTGCAGTTTTGACTTTTGTTCCAACAAGTAAATTCGTGGTTGTCGTGTACAGTATTTACACTTGTAAAAAAAAAAATAACGTGCACTCACGTTACATCCAAGCTTTCACGGGACAAAATTTGCAAGCATAAGAGAGTCTGGAGGCGCAGAGATAATTTATGGATAGATACTGTTAGTGAAAACTTACTGACTACAATCCAGATGAAAGGAATGTTGCTAGTTAAGTATAAGTATAAGATCTCTATAATGCATGGTAATTTTTTTTTTAATTCAGATTCGGATTATTGATTAGTTATATATCACATGTAGCGTAGATATTTTTTTACAGTGTTTCTTGTTAAGATAGTTTCTGCCTATGTTTATTTTTATACGAGTAACTTAGTTGGAACATCTATATTTATTGTACTTGATCATTGTTATGTAACTACTTTGCCTGGAATCCAAAATGGGAGAAAAATAGTGAAAAACGGAGACATTGTTGAGGGCAAGAAGGCAGACTGATGGAAAAAAGAGACGGAAAGGACAGGAAATTTGGTAAAAATAATGATAATTTGTTTTCATATCTTGCGTTTCATAATTAGTTTGGCCATAAAGCAATGTACAGAACCTCAGTATAATAGTCGGGTGAGGGGGAATTTTATTGTTCTTTCCTAACAAAAAAAATTACTATCAATTTAAAGTTTATTAGCTACAGATGAGACTGCTAGACCGGTAATGAGTTTTAAGAAAATGGTCAAGTATTGTACTGCTTTCTTAAAGTACAGTATGTTATAAGTTATAATATATGAATGGCACAATATTTTGGTAAGCAAGAATACATTACAGTATTGGCATTGCTTCTGCATTATTGGCATTTTCTTTTTACCGAAACAGTCTTGAATAGTTATACGAGACGAGACTCTCCTGCATTGAAGTGTTATTTGTAATTGAACCTCCAAATAATGTACAGAACATGGTAAAAACATTGGCCCATTATCTGTAAGGCTGTGTGAATGACCTCCACTCAGAATACTGTACTATAAGCTGATATACCACAAATTTTAAGAGTTTTCACTTTGTTAATGAGGTGAATTGCCACCATACTGTATTGTGCATTCCTTCAATGAAGTGAGAATAGTGTAGCCCGCTGTGTGTAGCCTGTTCATTTAATGTCTGCCATTTGTCATATCCGTAGCACTTGATTTGAAAAGCAACAATAAGAGTGACTCTTTTATGGAGTTTCCTTTGTCCCTGTATATGTATGTGCACCCAACATTACAGCGGTGAAATACTATGATAAGTATTGACTAATAGTAGATTGCGGGGTGGCCTCGGTGAATTGTTTTGATGACACTTACCTTGTCTCTCCCTACAGTAACTATGTTAAAAAATAAGAAAGCCAGTGCAAGGCTGTCCGTGTCCTGTGACGTCATGTGTACAACCCTCTATAGTAACTGTACTATAAAATGTGTAAAGTACACAATTAAATTCTTCAGGGTCCCCAGGTCAGAACCCGCACACACCCACACTAAACACGAGTTCTTATCGTATTGGTTGAGCTACAGATATAAGAGTGCTAGCCTGGGATTGGTAGATAATTTTTAGTTTAGCTTTGGAAATGTTTAGAGTACAGTAGGTGGTGTGAGAAAGGTAGGAACAGGCGATGATAGGAAGGAGGTGAAGAACAGGTGGGTGGGACAATGCAGAGGAGGCAAAGAACAAGTGGGGAAGAGTAATGAAAAACAGGTGGGCAAAGCAGTGTGAAGGTGAAGAGCAGGTGGGCAGAACAGTAGGAAATAGTAGTGAAGAACAGGTGGGTGTAAAAGTAGGAAAGTGAAGAGTGAGTGGTTGGAGCAGTGTAGAACATACGGGTGTAGCAGTGGTGAAGAACAAGTGGGTGGAGCAGTACTAAAGAACAGGTGGGTGGAGAAGTGGTGAAGAACAAGTGGGTGTAGGAGTGGGAAAATAAGGAACAGGTGGGTGGGAGGAGTGTGTAAGTGATGAAGATCATGTGGGTGGAGCAGTGGTGAAGAACAAGAGGGTGGAGCAGAAGTAAAGAACAGGTGGGTGGAGCAGTGGTGAAGAGCGGGTGGGTGGAACAGTGAAGAACAGGTGGGTGGAGCAGTGTGGAAGTGATGAAGATCATGTGGGTGGAGTAGTTGTGAAGAACAAGTGGGCAGAGCAGTAGTAAAGAACAGACGGGTGGAGTAGTGAATAACATGTGGGTGGAGCAGTTGTGAATAACAGGTGGGTGGAACAGTGGTGAAGAACAAGTAGGTGGAGCAGTTGTGAATAACAGGTGGGTGGAATAGTGGTGAAGAACATATAGGCAAGATAGTGAAGCATTTAAGAACAGTTGGGTAGAGCAGTTGTGAAGAACAGGTGGGTGGAACAGTGGTGAAGAACAGGTGGGCGGAACAGTGGGTGGAACAGTGGTAAGAACAGGTGGGTGGAACAGGTGGGTGGAACAGTGGTGAAAGAACAGGTGGGTGGAACAGTAGTGAAGAAACAGGTGGGTTGAACAGTAGTGAAGAACAGGTGGGTGGAGCAGTGGTAAAGAACAGGTGGGTGGAACAGTGGTGAAGAACATGTGGGTGGGCTGTGGGGAAGAACATGTGGGTGGAACAGGAAGGTGGAACATTGGTGAAGAACAGGTGGGTGGAGCTGTGGGGAAGAACAGGTGGGTGGAACATTAGTGAAGAACAGGTGGGTGGAACAGGTGGGTGGAACAGTAGTGAAAGAACAGGTGGGTGGAACATCAGTGAAGAGAAAACAGGTGGGTGGGCGGTGGGGGAAAAGAACATGTGGGTGGAACAGGTAGGTGGAACAGTGGTGAAGAGAACATGTGGGTGGAACATTAGTGAAAACAGGTGGGTGGAGCGGTGGGAAGAACATGTGGGTGGAACAGTGGGAATAACTTGTGGGTGGTGAAGAACGGGTGGGTGAAGCTGTGGGGAAGAACATGCGGTGGAACAGGTGTGGAACAGTGGTGAAGAACAGGTGGGTGGAACATTAGTGAAGAACAGGTGGGTGAACAGGTAGGTGAACAGTGGTGAAGAACAGGTGGGTGGAGCTGTGGGAACATGTAGGTGGAACAAGTAGGTGGAACAGTGGTGAAGAACAGGTGGGTGGAACATTAGTGAAGAACAGGTGGGTGGAGCTGTGGGGAAGAACATGTGGGTGGAACAGGTGGGTGGAACATTAGTGAAGAACAGGTGGATGGAGCTGTGGGGAAGAACAGGTGGGTGGAACAGGTAGGTGGAACAGTGGTGAAGAACAGGTGGGTGGAACATTAGTGAAGAATAGGTGGGTGGAGCTGTGGGGAAGAACATGTGGGTGGAACAGTGGAAGAACATGTGGGTGGAGCAGTGGTGAAGAACAGGTGGGTGGAACAGTGGTGAAGAACAGGTGGGTGGAGCAGTGGTGAAGAACAGGTGGGTGGACAGTAGTGAAGAACAGGTGGGTGGAGAGGTAAAGAACAGGTGGGTGGAGCAGGTAAGAACAGGTGGGTGGAGCAGTGGTGAGGAAAAGTGGAGCAGTGGTGAAGAACAGGTAGGTGGAACATTGGTGAAGAACAGGTGGGTGGAACAGTAGTGAAGAACAGGTGGAGCTATGGGGAAGAACATGTGGGTGGAGCAGTGGTGAAGAACATGTGGGTGGAGCAGGTTGAAGAACATGTGGGTGGAGCAGTGGTGAAGAACAGGTGGGTGGAGCAGTGGTGAAGAACAGGTGGGTGGAGCAGTGGGGAAAACATGTGGGGGAGCAGTGGGGAGGAACATGTGGGTGGAGCAGGGGTAGTGATTAATAACAAGTGGGTGGAGCCGTGATAAAGAACAGGTGGGTGGAGCAGTGGGAAAGAACATGTGAATGGGGCAGGAAGAGCAGGTGGTGGGGAAGTGATAAAGAACAAGTGGGTAGAGCAGTGGTGAAGAACAAGTGGGTGGAGTAGTGAAGAATTGGTTAAGAACATGTGGGTGGCAGAGTAGTGAGGAAGCTGGAATGGTGAGGAGAGAAAAGAGGTGGATGAAACACTAGGCAGAGGTGAAGAACAGAATAGTTAGTGAAGTGTTAAGAACAGATGGGTGAATGGTGTTGAATGGTTGGGTGGAGCAGGAAGTTGAAGAACAGTGGGTGGAGCAGTGGGTTACATGTGGAGCAGTGGGAAGTTGAAGAACAGTGGGTGGAGCAGTGGGAAGTTGAAGAACAATGGGTGGAGCAGTGGGAAGTTGAAGAACAGTGGGTGGAGCAGTGGGAAGTTGAAGAACAGTGGGTGGAGCAGTGGGAAGTTGAAGAACAGTGGGTGGAGCAGGGAAGTTGAAGAACAGGGTGGAGAATGGGAAGAAGAACAGTGGGTGGAGCAGTGGGAAGTTGAAGAACAGTGGTGGAGCAGTGGGAAGTTGAAGAACAGTGGGTGGAGCGGGAAGTTAAAGAACAGTGGGTGGAGCAGGAGAAGTTGAAGAACAGTGGGTGGGGCAGTGGAAAGTTGAAGAACAGTGGTGGAGCAGTGGGAAGTTGAAGAACAGTGGGTGGAGCAGTGAAGTTGAAGAACAGTGGGTGAGCAGTGGAAGTTGAAGAAAGGGTGGGGCAGGAAAGTTGAAGAACAGGGTGGAGCAGTGGGAAGTTGAAGAACAGTGGGTGGAGCAGTGGGAAGTTGAAGAACAGTGGGTGGAGCAGTGGGAAGTTGAAGAACAGTGGGTGGAGCAGTGGGAAGTTGAAGAACAGTGGGTGGAGCAGGGAAGTTGAAGAACAGTGGGTGGAGCAGGGAAGTTGAAGAACAGTGGGTGGAGCAGTGGGAAGTTGAAGAACAGTGGGTGGAGCAGTCAGGATCAGGTGAAAAGTACTTGGGTGGAAGAGAGTAACAGGGCGGGGTTAAGAGTTTACAACACCAACACTAATCTTAAGTTAACAAGCAAGGTCCAGATTCTCAAATCTCTGTACTTAAAACCCGGTGCCACTCTTTATATGACTGTACATAAATTAAAAGATATTACTTAAGGTCATCTCCGGTCACTTTCTTGTTAGTGGTACTGTACTCTATAGAATGGACAAATTTTTTGCAAAAAATAGCTTACTTTCAACATAATATCCACTTAAACAAAAGCACTCTAAATCAGTTTCCAGTACTTATTCTTATGGTGTATTTTACCAGAGGTTGTCATCAGCAGTTTACTTTGAGAGCCATGAAGAGTAAAGATATTCAGTATACAGTAATTACAGGTAAAAATTATGTGTCAGTAAAGTTACTTGGAGTACATATGTTTAAGAATTAACACTATAATATAATGCATCCTGAAACTAAATAGACAATAAATATACTTAATATGGTATTTTTGTTAGAGATGCATTCTAAAGTTAATACAGTATGTTATGCATTGTATTAGCATTAGAGATGTACTCACCATGGCAGTTTACTGATACCTGACGTGTGGCACTTGAGTCATCTCCCCTTCCATATGGCCTTCACTCTATTCCCTACTAAAGTATACTCGTATTATCTTTGAAATTTGGAGTTTTAAGAAAAAAAATATGATTTATTAGCATAATTTAAGTTGTTGTTTTTAATCTAATTAAATACTGCAGTGTGATTACTATATAAAAAATGGATAATTAAATTATTGAACGAGGGAATAAGTAAACATTTCAATGGTTTTCATGAGCCATCCATGTTCACACTGGTGACGTTATGGCCCTTCACATGAAGCTCGAATTAAAATGTAAAAATATGGTTGTCTCATAATATTCTTTTGTAGAAATACGTATGTAAATAATATCATATTTAAACCTATGGGTGTTACTCTGAAGTTGTCCTTTAAGCAATTGTAGCTGTGCTGTTAAACTTATTAAGTATCTTAACTAAACGTCTGACACAAATGACAGCTGCACTGATCAACCTTTTCATTTCGGCCACTCGTGCCATTACTGCGTGACGTCACATGAGGAACCAACTTTTATTAATTATTACTCACACGTATAAGTAGGTTAAACAAGGATATTATTTTCTGTTAAATATTACTTATTGTAAGTATATTTTGTTTAATGTTCTATGATAGTAAAACAAAATTAGTTTGAGGGTCTTTGTAAAGGATGACAAGATCTCAAATGAAAGTTATGCCTACCTATAGTGTGGTATATGTAGGACTACAATCGTGTGCCATCTGGCAGGAAATGCCTGCTATATCAACTTTTAAAAAGTGAATATAAATGCTGCCTTTTTCATCTTTCATTGTTTAAAACTCCTCAATTTAAGGAGCAATCCTTTGCATGTGCTAATTTTCTCCATATGCAGTACCCTGTACTGTACAGTACTGTATAAGGCATTAGATGACTAAGCAGTAATAAGTACAGATATAATACTCTGTATCTTGCTGTGGGCCAGTACTGTGTCGCTCAGGTGTAGCAGCACTTAAGTTTTATCACTCAAACAGAGTAGGTTTAAATGCAATTATTGTAAGGCCTAATGGTTTAACAGTTGATAACTGGATAAAATGGGATGCAGCGGCCGACTGGATACTGCACCTAACCTCCTGTCCTAAGGGTCACTAGCTCACAACCAAGGCATCCCCAGTTCACCCAGTTGTGAACGGGTGCTAAATTTTATGACTGGGGAAGTGAAAGTGGTGGAGAGTAGTGCTGGCCACAATTCCTCCTCGTGTACCAAGAGTACATACCGAAAAAGTCTCCTGTGTGCGGTATCCACACTGCCTCTAATTATCCATCAGGTCTACAGGACCCACTTTTATGTAGGCTGACTTAGGGAAAATATTGTCCAGGCATACTTTTTATTTTAATGATTAGGAAGTGAAATTAATGAATATACGGTAAGTGTTCTCTAAGTAGATATAAGTTAAGAGATATTAATACTAAATCTATAGAGTAAATCTTCACAATGCAATGAGATTAATTAATTACTGTATTTGTACATCGCCTAGTAAACTGGCGTGTGCCTTTAAATTCCTTGCTTATAAGTATAATTTATACAATACAGTACAGGTTGACAACCCTTTATCCGAAATTCCGAAAACCGAAAGTTTTTTTGTGGGGCATTTTTTTTTTTTTTTTTTTTTTTTTTTTTAAACAGGGATTAGCTCACCCAGGCATAGATCACTGACCCACATCGGGGCCTGGGGGGCAAAAATGTAATAGTAATACTAATTATAATAATAATAATTATTCATAGTAAATAAAAATTTTAATTAAAAATATAATAATAAAATTTATAATAATAATAAAGAAATACAAGAATGAAAAAAGATAAAAAGTGAAAAACATGACCTAGACCTATGAATTATTATTATTATTATATTATTATTATTATAATTGTTATTATATTTTCGACCTCCAGGCCCCAATGTGGGTCAGTGACTTGTGCCCAGGTGGGCAAAAAAAAAAAAACTAGCCATTCTGAAAACCGAAAAATTCCGAAATCCGAAATGCCTCTGGCCCCAAGGATTTCGGATAAGGGATTGTCAACCTGTACTGTCTACGTCTTCAAGAGAACCTTACCATCTTTATATTATCACCACTCATATTCTTGTGAATCTGTTGATGTTTATGGTAACGTAAACACGATTTGTTTCTATCACAAGATATAATTTAATTAATCATTCAGAGTGGACATTCCTCCAGTGCATTCTTACTGTCTGTGTATGTGACAACAGTGGTGCAGTGTGACCCAAGACCTGCTGCACTCTTGTATAAAGTGTGTTGTATTGAACCAGATACAGTACAGCATTAACCTAATATTGCGTGTGTCGTTTAAGCTATTTTCATTTTTATACTCTTGGAATGTAAACCCATCTTAGTCCACCGATCACTAACAAGTGTTTGCTGGAACTAAGATGTGGTATGCAACTTGTCAAAATATTTGTACTGTACAGAGCATAATAATCTGTCCAATTAAACAACAAAAAATTTATGCAATATTGTAGGCAATATTTATTTTGTGGTCATCTTTCAAAGGAGTTTCTCAGAATTTAGTATCATAAGTAATATTTGCACTATTTGTTATTAAATATTACTATTTATGGCATTGGACAGTGTGTCAGCGGCACTGTTATCGGTTTAGATTTGATCTCGTCTCCATCTAACCGCTAATTGGCTAATCTTTTGAAACAGAAAACAAGAAGAAACTAAAAGTGTCTTGTTGCAGTTTCTGTAACTTGAAAATATAGGGCATGCAAGACAGTGCCTCTCTGGGGCATGTGACATAATGTTGGAAGAAATAAATGAGGGTTCTTACAGCAGCACTCAAGATGACAGCAGACAACACAAACCAACTAAACCTTAACTCAAAGTCCCCAAGGTAGATTTGGTCTGCTTAGTTCAAGTTTGGTTGGACTAGCTTTGATGAGGATACTCTTGTTTTGTTAGATCAGTTTTGGTTAACTTTGGTTAGTTTTGATTGTTAAATATAATTAGTTTTGACAAGATAAGTTGGATTTCATTGGTTTAATAATGCAGCAGTGCAAAGCTTTTAATGGTTATGTTCATGCCTTCCTGCCACATTTACTAGTACAATATTTCATATTGTGCAACTGTGCAAGGTGAAGCAGGAATGTTGAAAGAGTTGATGCTTGGGAGTTGTGTTAAAGTGATCAGTATATCAAAATGCAGCATTGTACAGTATTGCAGCTTAGAAAGTTGACGATCACTAAATATATTGCGAATTATTTGTTTTATCGTGTTTCGGCTGCCTTGATAGTCTTATGTGCATAAGACTCACGAATTCTCTTCTGGGTTCTATAGATCTGATGGCTCAATAGGGTTAGTGTGGACATGGTACAGTACACTGAATATCACAATTTAAATACACAGAGACAATATGGCCACCACTGTATTACTCTAGCTGTAAAGTTAGGTACCCAGTTACAGTCTAGTTGAAGGGAGGTGAGTACTGTATCCACTCAGAGCAGCTGAATGGATCTCAGAACAGTTCTGATTCACCCAATTCATGATGGAGAAACAGCAAGCTGGTACACATGTGCAATGTGTTGATGTGTTTCTGACAGGTTTGAACACTAGTGGGTGAATTGTGAACTAACATGACTTAACATCTACGAAGAAGTAGCAATATGTTCATTATACACTACATATGGCAGTGGTCAATTTTCAGTCTTTCAGTCATTTTCTCTTGCCAACAATTCAAAACTCATGAAAATTTTTGGTGATGAGTAGTGATACAGCAGGTGAAGATGCCGTTAATCAAAATTGGAATGATTGTCATACCTAGAGTGACTCCTCATATTTTGGCAAAAGAAATTTAAAAATTTATTGTTTGAGGTTATTTTTCATGGTTACTTTGTTTCATACAAAAACATGACAATATATAAAGCAAAAGTGGGTTCTATAGGCCTGACAGCCCATTAGGGGCAGTGCAGATACAGCACACTGAATACTAAGTGTTAAGTACACAAGGAGGCGCTGCAATCGACCGCCTTCTCTTGCCCAGCTGTCAAGTCAGGTACCCATACATAGCTGGGTGGACAGGGTATGCTTTGGGAGGGAACCAGCGACACTTAGGACAGGTGGGCGTTGTACCCACTCAGCCGCTGTAGTATCACCAATTTAACAAAAATAAACATATCAAATATGTGTATCATAGGAAACAAAAATATTATAATTTCAATTTACCTTTTTAATGTTTTATTGATCTTTATTTTCACTGTGATGTTTGATAAAGTAAAAGCATGATCGCTTACATGAGGCAGAGTTTGTTTACATGTACGAGCTGATTAAACTGTTTCCCTCTTGTCATACATAGACACAAGGTACTGTATAGATAAACGGTCTGGTTCACTACCCAGAGTGCTGCAGGATGTGTGTCCTGCTGGGGGTACATCTTATTTTTACTTCAGTCACTATGAAATAAAGTGAAGATAATATTCACAGAAAGTTGATAAGTTATTAATTAAATGTTATGGTAAACTCAGAATAATTATTCACGTGTGTAGTGAGATGATAAATTTTTTATGTCAGCCAGCAAGAAGCACTGACTAATGTGTAGCAATAAGTTATGCCCTTATAAAAATGTTTCTTGTCATATAACTTTTCCAATTAGAGATGAGTAGTATATAATGCTATATGTTAAATTTAAAAAAAAATAGTTCAAAGCTGCCAGAATACGTTTTGTTTCATTCGTCAGTTTAAATTTAGTCAGCCAGTCACAGGTGTGGTTACGCTTCTATAACCTTGTCTGTGTATGAGAACAGAGATCCTGTTTCCTAACTCATGTTCCATACATTTTTTTCTCCATATAATATCAACAGTAAATTAGTGTCTTGCTATACTGTATTGTCATCAGATTACAGAAGCGACAATTCACTTTAAGGGTCGTTTCAGGTGTTGAGAGGTGGCACAACACTATTTACAAGCTACAGGACAGGTTAATAATGTATGTGTATGATGTAAGGAACACTAGTGTCATGGCAGGTGAACTCTCAATCTGACCTCTCAACAATAAACACATCCACACTAAGTTGAGGAGACAAGTGCTGTATCTTCTTAACTCATGTGGGTGTTTGTGTTAATTACTTTATAAGTTCACGGTTGCCTTGTTGTTTGTAGTACACATTCACATACATACACCCCCACACTTACAAACAAAACAAACACACACACACACACACACACACACACACACACACACACACACACACACACACACTTGCTTGAAAAGTAAAAAAGGTAAAAAGTGACAGTCCATCGTGGGCCGAGGACAATGTTGCTCCAGGATATGAAAGAGTGAGGATTTAACGCCGACGGTATTGATGCCGCTTCATGTGGCTGTGTAGGCTGATGCGGGGGTGTTGTAGGCCTGGAGGGTTGGCTCCTGAAGCGTGCTGGTGTTGTCGGATGCACCTTTCTGTCCTCCTCCTGGTTAGGCTTTCCTCCAGAGGCTGGGTGCGCCTCTGGCGCAGGTGGACCACCACTCAAATCAGTCAACCGCCAGCTTCTCCAGGGCTGAAGGCTGCTAGTCGCATTTCTTGAGAAGGTTCTTGGATTGGTCTTGTGAACCATTTCCGCTAGCTACCAGAGGATCGATTGCCTCGATGGAGTTGGCCATATAGTATTTGGTGAGGCAGGCGATGCTGGGGCACTTTGATGACGTGTCCCAGCCAGTGAAGGTGTCGTTGAGCAAGGATTACTTCAATGCTTGTGGTTTGGGTGTGGCAAAAAAAAATTGTCATACGTTATTTGGGCCTCTCAAGATAGCTCCAAGATCCGCCACAGACATTTATTGTGAAATGCTTCCAAGGACCTAATATGGGGCATATACGGGGTCTAGGTCTCCGACCATAAAACAGCGTGGAGACATGCACTGCATGATACACAGCAGCCTTGGTACTGACTTGAAGACCTTTTTTATGAAATAACCTCGATCATAAGCTTCCAAAGACCGAAGCATGATTAATGCGTGCATGGACCTCATGGTCAGTTAAGCAGGATGGTACTAAGATGCTACCAAGGTAAGTGAAGTGCTGCACGACTTTAAGAGGTTCACTGTCAATGGTGAAAACCGGCACTATCAGGGAGGCACAACATACTGTGCAAGTATGTCTGTCTTCCTGATACAGTATTAACTTTGAGACCTAAGACTGTAAAAGGTCGAGATGGTGTCAAGGGCGCATTGCAATAGCCACCGTGTGATACGAGGGCACAGTCGTCCACATAGAGGAGTTTATGGATCTGCTGAACTTGTGTTATGGTGTGCCCTTGGAGGCACCTTTGGTTAAAAAGGCTCCCTTCTTGCTGGCATCGTATGCAGACACCGGTCTTCTTTAAAGATGTCGTACAGGAGAAGGGTTCCTGCTACAAGGAACATATTTAAAATGGTAGGGGCTAAGACACATCCTTGCTTAACACCAACACCAACGCTGGAAGGGTCAAACCTTAGTCCTGCCAGAACTTTAGTGCACATGTCATCGTGGCATTGTCAGATGTTCCTGAATTTGGGTGATACTCTGAACTTTTCTAGCAATAGCCAGAGAACTTCACGGTTGACATTGTCAAAGGCCTTGGTCAAGTCAATAAACTTAATGAAAAGATCTTTGTTTTCTTCTTGGTATTTCTCTTGGATTTGCCTCGTGACAAAAATCATATCAATGGTGCTCCGATCTTTTCTAAAATCTGCATTGGGTCTCTTTGAGGATGTTTTCAGTAATTTGAACTGCCAGTCGGTGCAGCATGACTGTCCAGCACCGCGCCACCAACCACTAAGAGGGATATACCCCTACTGTACCCACAGTCAGCCTTATCTCCCCTTTTTCCTGTAGCTGGTCGCTATATTAGCGTCTTTCCATTTCTGTGGGAATGCTTCAGTTCTCTAGGTGACTGTAATCAGTTGGAAAAGGTGCTGGGAGAGTAAAAAAAAAAAACAATCTGCCTGGATGCCGTCCGGACTCGCGCTTTGGGGTATCAAGTTGGTAGGTTGATGGTAAGTTTGGCAGGATCATTCAACACTCAGGTTCAGTTGGGTTGCCCTGATTGAGAAGGCTACTGAAATGCTCCGCCCACCTGTCCTGGATCTGCTGACGGTCTTTGAGGAGCATCTTGTCATCCACTGATCTTACGGTAGTGATGTTTTCCTCTGAGTGCCATAGACGGCCGTGATGGCATCATAGAAGCCATGTGCATTGTTCGTATCAGCACATCACTGTATTTTGCTCGCCTTCTTGATCCACCATTCATTTTTTCATGTTGTGTAGAGTTCTCCGAGTCTCAACTCTGCTTAGAGAGGCGAGCTTTCACAGTGCAAGACTGAAGGCTGGAAAAAGATGCGTCATGAGCTCTATGCTTAGTTTTGACAAGTTCATAAATCCCCAGGGCATTTTTCATCAACCAGTCCTGATGGCGTTGCCTGGTGTAACCAACTGAAGCCACAGCCGCTTGGTGGATGGACCGCCGGAGCTCAGTCAGTCCATGAGACACCTATGTCAGAGTCTTCATGGGTGGCAGCCATCTTTGTGGCTATTAAACACCTTAGTTGGACCTGGTATGTTTCCAGGATGTCTTGAATTTGTTATTCAATTGAAATAGTGTTGTTAATTACCATAGTGTTCTGCACATAGGGAGAGTAATCTCAGCCCATTGCTGTTGGACATCCTGGCCCCTTGTTTGCCTAGAGGCCTACTCCATATGTCATAGTTCGAGCTTATTCGGGCGTTGAAGTCGCCCATGAGGCATAGCTTGTCCATCCTGGGGGTGCTGTGTATGATGCTGGCCAGGGAATTATAGAAAGAATCCTTGGTGTCATTATTAGCATCTAATATGGGGGCATGTGTACTGATGATGGTAGCGCACCGGCCTTTAGCTAGCGGGATGCACGAAGTCATCAGCCGTTAGTCATCAGCATAGAAGACTTCACCACAAAGTCCAACCCATACAGGTGGTGAGCATCCTTAGAAGGGCCCTTCCAAAAGGGCCAGCAAGTCCTTGCCATAAAATCTGTTTTCTCTCAAAGCTGCTATGTGTCTCTTGTATATGTCCTGAGCTCATTCGCCACTAGCGCTGATCTTTTCTGTGGCCTGTCAGTCTCAGTACGTGCATCTAAGAGAGTGAACATTCAATGTCGCGACCATGAGTGGCACGTGGGATTTGGTGTTTCTGTTGTTACTATTATTACAGTTATTATTATCATCGGTTCTGTTTCTATTGCGTTACGGGATGTCCCAGTGGCTGCAGCCAGCCGCCTGGAGATAACAAGAGGCAATTTTGAAATCACCTTTTCTAGGCCCTTCCCCATCAGGAGTGTGCAGTACAGGGCTGCCCAGACATAAAGGAAACTGCCGAGGATATACGCTGTCCCATTCCCCATAGCTCAGCGACCATCATTCCTGTGCTGTCTACAGTACATACAGGTCAGGGCTGGATGCTCCCAGGCACATGCTCGGCCTGCACCCACTGCCCCTTCCCATTGCCACAGGACTTTTAGGAGAATGATGATGAAATGAGATGATGTGGAGCAAAGTTCTGCACAGCGAGTTGATTAAGAGTGGAGGTCGGTGTGCTAACTCCACACCCACTACCTTGGCTCTGTCCAACGTTTTCAGGTAGCATGAAGGACTCACGGCAACATCCTGCTGTTCAGAGACGCAGAGGCTTGCCAGACATCTGGTCTGTTGCACTCTGCCTGATTCAGGGCCCTACCGGAGATTTTTCTTTTGGGGTTTATTCCCGTAGCCTTATACCTATCAAGGTTAATCCACAAGGCAGTGGGGCAGTGGTTGGTAGGCACCAGGGCATGCCCACATGCCAGTGGGCCCACTGCTGCTTCGAGATCCCCTGCTGGTCTAGCCTGAGGCTGCAAGGCACCCAGTTACCGTGAGCTGCCACGAGGAGATACAGCAAGAGTCTTGATGGTGAAGGGTAGGGGAAGACTTACACAAGGTTGCTTTCACATTCACCACGAAGGCTAGCCAACGACGATAGCTGAAAGCGAGAGGAAGTAAGACGTGCCTGCACTTTAACATTAACATAATGCTGCCACACTAAATGCATTTCACCACCCTGTGCACATACACACACACCCACACAAGAAAGATAACAACAGTTTTGTGCCATTTCTGACCCTTGAAATAACCCCTGAATTTCCTCCCTTTTTCTTACGTCATTTCAATCCGTCAACTCTTGTGTAATGACGTCAAAATTAAAGATCAGTCTTAATACGGGTGATGTTCTGTTGGTACCCGCAAGTGATAATATAGTTTTAAGATATATATATATATATATATATATATATATATATATATATATATATATATATATATATATATATATATATATATATATATATATATATATATATATTAGTTGTTAGTCAATAAGTGTAGGATATTTTCATGATATACTTTTTCTTCTTTGTTTATTTCTTGTAGCAAGCGAGAAATAACAAACAGGTGCGTCGTTTGAGTTTTGTTTGTTAGCTAGAACCTACTCAGTCACACACCTGACATATCCCTGTTATTGTGGTAACTAGGCCATTATGTCGCCTACATCCGATATCTGAGTAGATCTTTAGGGAGACTTAACCTTACATGGATAAAAATGAGACCTAGATAAGCACTTAGTCAGATCTAGTAGGCCTACTGCTGTGTGCATGTGACAGTGTGTTTACAACCAAGCTTAGATATAGTATCTTGTTACCATTAAGAACTACTTTCTAACACTACTCTGTATATGCCTAGATCAGTATTTTGGTGTAGATCTGAGCCTGCATTTTAGACTCGGCTCTATACATTTACTTTATTGTTTTGAGTAAATGCTTAGTGTAGTGTAGCACAGTACTGTAGATGAGCACTAGATCTAGGTCAAGAACCAACCTGATGTAAGTGTTACTTACTATATCTGTGTCTTATACAAGTACCCCACACTTACTACTATGTAATTTTCATGCGCTACTTTCCAATGTGACGTCATCAATTGGCAAGAGTGGTTTCAGTGATGGTTATGATTACCCGAGTAATAAGAACTGTTCTTTACGATTGTTTGCACCAAATAAATAGGTAACATTACCTTGAAATTATAAAGCAGCGTTTGATTAACTAGTTTAGATAAGCAAACGGGTTTTTATAAAGATCACCGGTCCCCTCTGTAAACTTCTCTCTAACCCCCCTAGACTAAATGTTGTGAGAACGCATCTAATTGGTTCACTTAAGGTTTAACACAAACAAGGTGGCCAAAATGACATCGAAGTCGCAATGAGACTTGTGTGCCAAGATGCATTATCTACCTCAAGTTAGGGGGGGTTAAAATACAAATCTTTGAAAATCTGGACCCTGTTAACATCATCTGAAAACTTTTGAGGCATGCCAGCACACCCCAGAAGAAATTGGATGTATCCTACTTTTCACATGTGTTTTACAATTATCCATATAAATTTTTGCACTTGTACTTCCTTAGGGAAAGTATGTAGTGTCCATGTTAACTTTAGGTAGTAAAGCTTCAATCTCCAAAGCCATATAGAGTCTGGGGAGGCACAGCCCCACCTTTGTTCTCTACCCGTGATCATCACAGTATTAGTGGGTGATGAGTAAAGTAAGATAATGTAGGACCTGAGGATAATTTAGGAGCAGGGAATAGCAAGTAAGTGCACAAAATAAAATGCTCAAAAGCCTTTGTGAGGTATATAACTTTGTGCAAGTTTTAGTATGTATTTATTAATTTTCATATTGGTTAGTTTCAGCTGGAGTGGGCTTGGAAGCCGATGGCAGCCATGATGAACGAGGACAAAACGGACCTGGTGTACTGGATCCCACCACTCTATAGCTCCAACCTGATGGCTGCTGGAGCGCCCCGTCGCCCCTCCCATGCTGGACTGTCACGCCGCCCCTCCTTCACTGGAATGCCGCGTCGACCATCCCTCTCCCGCTCATACACCCTCGCTGCTGCTGCCACTGAGAGGAAGAGGAGGCTTGCCACAAGACGCACCAAAATGGCCAGTGAGCAGCTTTGCGATATGAAAGACTGCAGTGAAGACATGAGAGGTATGAAGGATGAAGACGCCGAAAGCGGCATAGGCCTACATGAATCTATGGCTCATTCCCGCGAGGACTTGGGTCGCCGTAGCTTCCAAAGTATTCAAGAAGAGAGAATTCCAGAGCTTCAACGAACCCCATTTGCTGGACGCCCGAAAGTCAGGTGCACCTCCATGAAGCTTAGGCCTCCTGAAAAGGTGTGCGAGGGGATGAGACGTGCTTCCGATTCTGCTGCAATGAAATCCAAAACTTTACCATCACTGTTTCGGTTGCTGAAACCACAGAGCAACCAAAAGAATAAGCATTTCGTACCCAAAGAGGTGGAGTCTCGGTGCTACGGCAGTAAGAAAGTGAAGCGGCCTTCAATCAAGGTGTATAATCCTCCATCTCGCCTCTCTAATCGACGAGCGAGGTCCAGTTTTTCTCAAAGCGAAGATGAAGATCCATGTGTCTATTTCTCCTTAGACCCCAAACGCAGAGAAAGCTTCCGCAGAGATAGTGTGCGCAGAGATAGTGTGCGCAGAGATAGTATGCGCAGAGAGAGTATACGCAGAGAGAGCATCCGTCCGGGGCCCACCTATGAACAACAAAAGCCCCATCAGGCAAGGAGGGGAAGTTATGCTAATTATGCTAATTATATGTCAGGAGACACCCCCAAGGTTCGCCATGCCCACCTGCAGATGGTGTTGCGACTCCTGGCCCAGATGTACGAAGAAAAGGTGGTCCGTCAGGATACAGAGATTCAACACCTTAAGAATAGACTCCAGACGCAGGACAAGCACTTGAAGCGCATGGTGCAGATGATCCTCCACCTTAAGGACGAAGTAAACAAGATCAAAAATCAACGCATCCTAATGGCTGATGCGATGAAAGACGTCCAGAACGCTGTACTCAGTGTCAAAGTTGGGGAGCAGGGCAAAACTGGTATAGATGTTTAAAAGGACTTCAATTATCAATTTTCTTATAGATTTAATTTTTATGCCATGACTGCGATAAAGAGGTGCATATCACGCGTCATAAACATATCATAAATTTATCCATTACCAGCAGTCTTTGCCAGATACACCACACAAGGTGCTTATACAAAGATGGCTGATCATACGGGCTACCTGTGTTTGAGAGATAGATCCAACCTGCAGAATGGACGGCAAGTGCCAGGGGTATAGAACCTCTCCACTGTAAGGGTTTTTGCATCTTCCTCTCACAGATGAAGTTTATGACAATTATTACAGGGTATCTCCGCAATGGCTTCTACCAAAATATTTAGACTGCTACCTGATCCTAATTCCTCCATATAGATGTTTTACTCAAATCCTGAAGGGTTGATAGCATGAAATATCAACAAATAATTTATCTTATATTTTGATGTTGAATGTTTGATGACATGTCAGTAGACTTATTGATGTTGGAGGAAGCCAGTGTTGTGAGGAGGGCAGGGAGGGTATCCCCAGGGCTCCGGTACTGATCAGAATTGAAGTCTAAAACGAGCATCGCCATTAATTTTTTAGGACAAAGTGGGGTCATCTTGGTAAGATCCATTAGTCATGTTTACTTTATATATATATATATATATATATATATATATATATATATATATATATATATATATATATATATATATATATTAATATTAATATTAATATTAATATTAGAGAAAATTTATTCTGAAGTACTGTATTGTGCTTTATTATACATTAAATTTGAGTTAATTTGTCGGTAGACATACTCACATATTCTAGCTTGTACGAACAACAAACAATGAATAGAGATAGAGTACTCTAATGTTTATAGCTGTAATAAAGATTTTTGTGACAAAATATGTAATATGGATTCATTCCGAATTACTTTTGGAATGGTGAGTAACGGGTACATGTAAGTTAGAAGTGCTTATGAATGTATCGCCTGAAAAGACTTTAGACTACGGGGATTAATCTAGCTAATTATCATGATTAGGTTTACCTGTTTTCCCATGAAGTAAGACAGTTTACCTGTGGAAGATTCTTCAAGAACTCCCCTGTTATTGAGCAAGGCAGGAGTGATTTCAACAGTAGCAAGGTGTTTTTGTCGGGTTTTAGTGCAAAAATCAATCGCTGATTAAAACTGGAGTGCATTGCGCCAGAGACAGACTTGGTTGTACCCAAACGGCTCATAACCATATATTGTGTCTTTAATTTAACAAACAAAATATGCTTGATGCTTGATAAAGTCTTCTTTTCTGACCATGTTACTGCAATATCTGCATTCATTACCTCCGCTCTACTCGATGTGTCCCTTGCACTGCATGGGGACAAATCTTGAAGAAAAAAAATCACTACCCTTACTCGACCAAAGACGCTTATGTTCTCTTACTGTGATGTAACAAAAGTTTTGTTATTATTGTACTGTCAGTTTTGTCTTGTGCCCTTCAGCTATGATATAATGAAACATTATACTACTGACTATTACACAATGATATGGAATGTATTGAATCAAAATGTGTGAATCATCACACTTTTCCTAAAAATAATTTATTGATTTATATACCATTTTATACATTATTATATTACATTATATCATTTTATCTGGTTATCACAACGAATTCTATTTATTAAATGTTGCATTAACTTTTAGACGTTGCATTATAATGATGATATAAAGGAATTATGTGTTGTAATTGTCACATAAACATTTACACTGTCATTACTTGAAACTGACGTAGTCATATTTCAGCAGCATTGTTACAATTGTTTAGATAATTGACAGCAAATAAGACTAAAACTCAACCTATTGATATATTGCTCAACTATTTATCAATGATACTTACTGTAGATGTCAAAGTCATGTCCTGAGTTCTGACTCAGCCACCCTTTCAAGTTTAACCCCCTCACCTCTCTGGCTTAACATTCCCTTTACCTGATTCCTCTCCTTCCTCCCATTATCCTTTCTCCCCATCCTTCTTCCTTTATTCTCACCCCCCCCCCCTCCCCTAATGTCTCTTCCTCCTTCCCCTACTTCCTCCTAGCATTTAGTTTCCTTTACACGAGTTCTTCGACCCTACTGACTGAAGGACGTCTTGTGCCTTCATAAACTGTCTAGCAAAAAGTCAATTTTCTAGTCATTTTCATATATATATATATATATATATATATATATATATATATATATATATATATATATATATATATATATATATATATATATATATATATATATATATATATATATATATAATGTGAGTGTGTGATACTAAAATTAATGTTTTTATTTATGATGAGAAAAATAATTTGATATTTATAAGTTTTGTTTGCATGATGTATGTGATCAGTATACAGTATTTTGTACATACTAAACGTCATATTTTCAATAGATTAGAGTGAGACAGACTTGTGTAATGCTGTTCGAAGGTGCTCTATCCATTCCTCAATTAAGATTCATAGCCCTGTAATATATACTGTATTATCTTTCACAATAAATATGAATATATGTTACTATAACTTCTTCTTACCTTGCGGAAGATTAGCATTCACCATAATTTTCGATAGATAGTACTGCATGTTGAATACGGTAGTTTAACCTAATGGAGACTTCCTATTATGATTAACGTCTATATTATCATCTTCAACTTTTTATGGTCATTTTCCATTCTTGTGTGGATTAGTCATCATTACCTGATTGCAGTTTTCCAATCTGCATAGTCTCTGGCAGCCTCTTTTATCAGGTTCATAACTGCGATGCCATTTCTTACATCATCCCAAATCATTCTTGCTTTACCCCTAGCTCGCCTCACCACCTCATTTAGACTTTGCATCTCTTGAGCCAATTGGTCTCCTCCATTCTCTCCACATGGCTAAAGCATCTCAATCTGCCTCTCCACAAATATTTGCCAATATATTGTACTGCACTGTACTTTCAATACCCAGCCACCCTCTAGCTCCTGTTCTTCAGTGTCACATTGGACATCCATCTCACCATTCTCATTTCGGCTCGTTCAAGACTACTTATGTCATCCTATTTAACTGCCATGTTTTAATGCCGTGTAACCAGGGCCAGATTAACCATGAGGCACTTGAGGCACTGGCCTCAGGCCCCCCGACTCTAAGGGGCCCCCAAATCCAAACATTCTCGAAGTTGAAACATATTAAACATGAACTTTGTTCAACGATGTCCTAGCATCGTCTCAATTATCTGTCTCTTATGAACATTGAATTAGTTATTTTGCAGAAGCTTAATATTGATGAAATCATTAATAAATTTTGGTATATTTTGTTCTTGCTATATATATATATATATATATCTTGATAAACTCACACGGGAAAAGGGAAACAACGGAGCACCTTAGCTTTCGTCTTTATTCAAGACATCTTAGAGGCAACTCTGAAGATGCTTCTTTAGATGTCTTGAATAAAGACGAAAGCTAAGGTGCTCCGTTGTTTCCCTTTTCCCGTGTGATTTTATCAAGATTTATCTTATCCACGTTTTCATTGTGGATCTACATGAGAAATGTATATGTATATGTATATCTATATCTGTATCTATATATATATATATATGCAAGTAAATCACTGTAGGTGCGCGTGATCCTGGTATGTGCTGATAACCACAAGGAAAGAAGAAAACACGAAGTTCCCAAGCGCTTTTGTGTAATTCACATCTTCAGGGGTGGTATAAATAATAAATAAACCTGCCTCTCATCGAGCCCCCACCTCCTCTATACCCCCACCCCTCTCTCCCCCCAATACAGTGGGCAACATCTGTTGGCCGACCATAGCATTTCCCCCAGGTGTTTCGAAACTTCAGACTCAGGGCAATTCGAACATTCACTGTGGCTGGGTAGTGGACACGATTTTGGTGCACGATAGTACAGTACAATTACACACAGTACTTGTTCATATTCTCAGTTTACCCGCACAGTATACCATGTGAATCTTTAATATCCACGTACAATACACTCATAGTCCTTCATATTCGTTTGTTTTTTATCAAACTCTTAAGTGGGGCAAATTTATATCCCTCCCCCTACAGGAATTGCCTAGCTTATACTACAGGTAGTTAAGGGGCGACTTAATTGAAGTTTATAAACAACTCAGAGGGCATTACTCACTCGAGGGTTCATACCTGGAGCTGGAGGACGTGCACCACTAGCCTAGCTGGGCGGGTGGTCACAGCTTATGGTTGAAGAAGCCACAAGTTCGGAAAATTGTCAAGGCAAACTTTTTCTGAGTTTGTAAACTCTTGGCACACTGCCAGAGAGTGTGACAGCACCGAGAGTGAGCTCCTTTAAGACCAGATTTGACCAACATTGGCGCCGGTGCAGAAACATTCTGGAGCCAGTTCTTGCCCAGTACTTGCCAATGACGACATGCAGCCTGTCTGGCATTGAGGATCTGTTTGGTGGGGTTCTTGGCCAGCCAGATATTTGCCTCAGCCCAGCCAGCCGTAAACCTCAACCCAGCCTCAGATAGCCAAACAATCTAAAATAAATAACAAACGCTTCCCCGCATCCACACACTCTCCCTCCCATCCACCTACCCTTCCTCCCACCCACCCCCTCCTCCCATCCACCCACCCTTCCTCCCATCCACACACCCTACCTCCAATCCACACACCCTTCCTCCCATCTACACACCCTAGAAAGAAAAAGAAATTAATATTTGATGATTTTGATATTCTTCATGAGCAAAGAGCGAGTCATCAGTCGAACATTAACTCACGTCTCACGGCCTAAAACCCCAAATAATAATAATAATAATAATAATAATAATAATAATAATAATAATAATAATAATAATAATAATTATAATAATAATATTTATAATAATAATAATAGTAATAATAATAATAATAGTAATAAAAATAGTAATGGAAGTATTACGCTTATGCTAACCGTGGAAGCCAACTGCTTGTTTGGTTGTGGACTAGTTTAGTGACGTAAGAGCGCATCGTTGACGAAGCTTTGAAACTCATGACTATCTTTCGTTAATAATTATCAGTTTTATTTTAGCTAATGGTGGATAGAAGTGATTTAAGAAAATTAATGAGATTATAGATGACGGACCAATCGTGTATGGTGTTCTTTCCGCCGTCCAGTCGATTATTTTCATATGAATCAGTAAAGCGAACCAATGAATTAAGGAATCGAAGCACCTCGGGTTCGCCACTCGCCAGTGATCATTAGAGGTACGGCAGTGGTGGAGGCAACATGTGTGTGTGTGTGGTCATACAGTATTTGATCGCTATTTCCATGTTTTACGTTTGCTGTTTGTGGATTACCTCGTGTTTGTGGCGTCGTGAGGACTTCCAGGACTCTACGTTGTGGTTATTAGCAGTTGAGTGAAGGTAAGGTGATAACAAGTTGTGTTGTACTGTGGGGTCCAGGGAGGAGGAGGCGGTAGTGAAGCTCTCCGCAGTGTGTACAGGAGTTGTGGATGCCGTGGCTCGGACAGAAAATACTGCTATTAGGATGGCTATTAACCTAAGCTAGTATGTGGTATAGACATAATACTGCTATTAAGATGGCTATTAATCTAAGCTAGTATGTGGATAGACAGATAATACTGCTATTAAGATGGCTATTAATCTAAGCTAGTATGTGGATAGACAGATAATACTGCTATTAAGATGACTATTAACCAAAGTTAGCATGTGGATAGACAGATAATACTGCTATTAAGATGGCTATTAACCAAAGTTAGCATGTGGATAGACATATAATACTGCTATTAAGATGACTATTAACCAAAGTTAGCATGTGGATAGACATATAATACTGCTATTAAGATGGCTATTAACCAAAGTTAGCATGTGGATAGACAGATAATACTGCTATTAAGATGGCTATTAACCAAAGTTAGCATGTGGATAGACATATAATACTGCTATTAAGATGGCTATTAACCAAAGTTAGCATGTGGATAGACAGATAATACTGCTATTAAGATGGCAGGCAAAGTTAGCATGTGGATAGACATATAATACTGCTATTAAGATGGCTATTAACCAAAGTTACATGTGGATAGACAGATAATACTGCTATTAAGATGGCTATTAACCAAAGTTAGCATGTGGATAGACATATAATACTGCTATTAAGATGACTATTAACCAAAGTTAGCATGTGGATAGACAGATAATACTGCTATTAAGATGGCTATTAACCAAAGTTAGCATGTGGATAGACATATAATACTGCTATTAAGATGACTATTAACCAAAGTTAGCATGTGGATAGACAGATAATACTGCTATTAAGATGGCTATTAACCAAAGTTAGCATGTGGATAGACAGATAATACTGCTATTAAGATGGCTATTAACCAAAGTTAGCATGTGGATAGACATATAATACTGCTATTAAGATGACTATTAACCAAAGTTAGCATGTGGATAGACATATAATACTGCTATTAAGATGACTATTAACCAAAGTTAGCATGTGGATAGACAGATAATACTGCTATTAAGATGACTATTAACCAAAGCTAGTATGTGGATAGACAGATAATACTGCTATTAAGATGGCTATTAACCCAGAGCCGGATTTAGACCTGTGGAGGCCCATGGGCAGCCTCTTTGTGGAGGCCCCCCTCATTATAACTACCCAAGAGGGTGGGGTGGCGAGTGAAGCGAACCTAAACATCTGGGAGTTCAGGGGGGCGCTGTAAGCCCCCCGGGAAAATTTTGAAATTTGAACACTTCTTTGGAGAATTTTCAAGCCATATGCAGTTATATTGAGGAAATTAGAACATTGAGAAATTTTTAATAAACTGTATATTTATTGATAGAATACAAATTCCCAACACACACACACACACACACACACACACACACAAAAGTGAGACATGACTGGAGTCATTCATATGGTTTCAAGTCGACCAGCCCTGATATGTGGAGGCCCCCAGATTGTGGAGGCCCCTGGGCAGCTGCCCACTTTGCCCACTCCTGAATCCTGCCCTGTTCGACCCCACAGTACAACAACACAACTTGTTATCACCTTACCTTCACTCAACTGCTAATAACCACAACGTAGAGTCCTGGAAGTCCTCACGACGCCACAAACACGAGGTAATCCACAAACAGCAAACGTAAAACATGGAAATAGCGATCAAATACTGTATGACCACACACACACACATGTTGCCTCCACCACTGCCGTACCTCTAATGATCACTGGCGAGTAGCGAACCCGAGGTGCTTCGATTCCTTAATTCATTGGTTCGCTTTACTGATTCATATGAAAATAATCGACTGGACGGCGGAAAGAACACCATACACGATTGGTCCGTCATCTATAATCTCATTAATTTTCTTAAATCACTTCTATCCACCATTAGCTAAAATAAAACTGATAATTATTAACGAAAGATAGTCATGAGTTTCGAAGCTTCGTCAACGATCCGCTCTTACGTCACTAAACTAGTCCACAACCAAACAAGCAGTTGGCTTCCACGGTTAGCATAAGCGTAATACTTCCATTAGTATTTTTATTACTATTATTATTATTATTATTATTATTATTATTATTATTATTATTATTATTATTATTATTATTATTATTATTATATATTATAAATATTATTATTATTATTATTAATTTTTTTTTTATTATTATTATTATTATTATTATCTATATTATTATTATTATTATTATTATTATTATTATTATTATTATTATTATTATCATTATTATTATTATTATTATTATTATTATTATTATTATTATTATTATTATTATTTGGGGTTTTAGGCCGTGAGACGTGAGTTAATGTTCGACTGATGACTCGCTCTTTGCTCATGAAGAATATCAAAATGGGAAAGGGTGTGTGGATTGGAGGTAGGGTATGTGGATGGGAGGAAGGGTGTGTGGTTGGAGGTAGGGTGGGAGGAAGGGTGTGTGGTGTGTGGATGGGGAGGAGGGGGTGGGTGGGAAGTGGATGTGGTGGATGGGGAGGAGGGGGGTGGGTGGGGGAGGTGGGTGGATGGGAGGGTGGGTGGGAGGAAGGGGTGGTGTGGATGGGAGGAGGGGGTGGGTGGGGAGGAAGGGTGGGGGATGGGAGGGGGGGGGGTGGAGAAAGGGTGTGTGGATGGGAGGAGGGTGGGTGGGAGAGGGGTGGGTGGATGGGAGGAGGGGTGGGTGGGAGGTGGGGTGTGGAGGGGGGAGGAAGGGGGTGTGGATGGGGGAGGAGGAGGGTGGGTGGGAGGAAGGGTGGGTGGATGGGAGGGAGAGTGTGTGGATGCGGGGAAGGGTTTGTTATTTATTTTATATTGTTTGGCTCTCTGAGGCTGGCTTGAGGTTTACGGCTGACTAGCTGAAGTGAACGGCTAGCTGGCTGAGGTGAATGGCTGGCTGGGCTGAGGCAAATATCTGGCTGGCCAAAAACCCCACGAAACAGATCCTCAATGCCAGACAGGCTGCATGTCGTCATTGGCAAGTACTGGGCAAGAACTGGCTCCAGAATGTTTCTGCACCTGCGCCAATGTTGGTCAAATCTGGTCTTGAATGAGCTCACTCTCGGTGCTGTCACACTCTCTGGCAGAGTGTGCCAAGAGTTTACAAACTCAGATAAAGTTTACAAACTCGACAATGATCTGAAGTTCTCGGGCCAATGTGAGAAGAAGGTAAATCAGGCAAATAAAATATTGGGTCTTATAAGAAGGTCGTTCAGATATCTAGACGGTCCGTCTCTCGTAACGCTCTTCAGGAGTGAAGTGCTTCCCCATCTGGAGTACTGTCACCCCGTCTGGTCCCCGAGATATGCTAGGGACTGTCAGTTGGTTGAAAATGTTCAAAGGAGGGCCACCAGACTGGTGCCTGCACTTCGGCACCTCAGCTACCCTGAGAGATTGGAGCGCCTGAACTTGCCTAGCTTATACTACAGACGGGCAAGAGGTGACCTAGTTGAGGTGTATAAGCATCTCAGGGGGCACTACTCAGTTGAGTGTCCTTACTTGGAGCTGGCGGACGCTCGCCCCACAAGGGGTCACAGCTCAAGATTGAAGAAGCCGCAAGTCCAGAAAACCGTAAGGGCAAACTTTTTTGGAGTGAGGGTTGTAAACTCTTGGAACAATCTACCAGAGGGTGTTATGACGGCACCGAGTGTGAGCTCTTTCAAGACAAGACTTGACCAACACTGGAGAGGGTCCAGGTACATTCAGGAGCCGGTGCATGCCCAGTATTTGCCAACAGTGCGTGACAGAGACGGGACCGATCGTCCGGGCGGCTAGCCAGCCGATCTTTTGGTGAAGATAAATGAAAAGGAAAAGTAATCAGAGACGTGACCGATCGCCCAAGCGGCGAACAAGCCGATCAGTGGCGAAGAGGATAAAAGTAAAAAGAAAAAGTTTGCCTTGACAATTTTCCGAACTTATGGCTTCTTCAACCATAAGCTGTGACCACCCGCCTCGCTGGGCTACTGGGGCACGTCCTCCAGCTCCAAGTATGAACCCTCGAGTGAGTAATGCCCTCTGAGTTGTTTATAAACTTCAATTAAGTCGCCCCTTAACTACCTGTAGTATAAGCTAGGCAATTCCTGTAGGGGGAGGGATATAAATTTGCCCCACTTAAGAGTTTGATAAAAAACAAACAAATATGAAGCACTATGAGTGTATTGTACGTGGATATTAAAGATTCACATGGTATACTGTGCGGGTAAACTGAGAATATGAACAAGTACTGTGTGTACTTGTACTGTACCTGAACCCGCTCCAGTGTTGGTCAAGTCTTGTCTTGAAAGAGCTCACACTCGGTGCCGTCACAACACTTTCTGGTAGATTGTTCCAAAAGTTCACAACTCTCACTCCGAAAAAGTTTGCCCTCACAGTTTTCTGGACTCCAAGTAAGGACAATCGACTGAGTAGTGCCCCTTGAGATGCTTATACACCTCTATTAGGTCATCCCTTGCCCGCCTGCAGTATATGCTGGCATGTTCAGGCGCTCCAATCTCTCAGGGTAGCTGAGGTGCCGAGGGGCAGGCACCAGTCTGGTGGCCCTCCTTTGAACATTTTCAACCAACTGACAGTCCCTAGCATATCTCGGGGACCAGACGGGGTGACAGTACTCCAGATGGGGAAGCACTTCACTCTTGAAGATTGTTACGAGGGACGGACCGTCTAGATATCTGTACAACCTTCTTATAAGGCCCAATAATTTATTTGCCTGATTTACCTTCTTATCGCAATGGCCCGAGAACTTCAGCTCATTGTCAACATACACACCTAGGTCCTTCACACATTGTCTCAAATAGTGCAGTTTCTTCACCCCGTTGGGACATATGATACGCCTCCTTATCGTTGGTACGCCCCAGGTGCATCCTCTTACACTTCGTGGCATTGAATCTCAGCAGCCATTTCTTTGACCATTCTTGAAGCCCACAGAGGTCCTTCTGCAGCTCTTCACAGTCCGCTTGGTTCTTGATTTCCCGAAATAACTTGGCATCATCGGCAAACATTTGTATGGAGGAGTGTACAACGTCAGGCATGTCATTTATGAAACGAACAAACAACAGCGGGCCCAATACACTGCCCTGTGGTACCCCGCTTGTGACAGGTACGGATGATGATTTCGTGCCATTAATCACCACACACTGCTTGCGGTCATGTAGAAAATCTTCTATCCACGCTAGGACATTTCCCCGAATTTCGTACCCTTCCAGTTTGATTTTCAGCCTTTCGTAGGGTACACTGTCGAAAGCCTTGGCAAAATCTAGGTAAATATTGTTGATATTAACACCCCGTTCCGGAATATGGGTCCAAATATCTAATACCTTGAGCAACTGTGTTAAGCAGGAGCGCCCCGGCATAAAACCGTGTTGGCAATCCTTTACAAGGTTGTTTCGTAGTAGATGTTCCATCGCGGCATCTCTGAAAATACTCTCAAGTACTTTGCATATTATGCTGGTCAGGCTCACCGGTATATAGTTGTTCGTGGAGTGACGATCGCAGGGGCAGCAGCAGGCTTGGGGGAGTAGAGCTGCTCGAGGGTGTCCATCCTGCGGTGTAGAGATTGTAGCAGGTCCCTCATGTCTTGTTTGTCTGATAAGATGCTACTTGTCTGAGGAGCGTTGATCTGCTTGACGAGACCGGAGCTGTCATGGTTTTGGGGTGGATCGGTGGTTCGGTGGTAGTAGGAGTGGATTATATTATATAAAGATAATAATATGTCTTATTTCTTACCGTAGAGTCCGATACCTTCACACTGATTACTTACAGGAGATTATGGCGTATCTACGTAGAAGTTCACTCCACCACTCGACATTCCATGATTTATACTTGATAAATGATGATTTGATGAATTCATTTAATTTTCAACATCTATATAAGTTACTGGTTATACTTTGTCATAACCAATCAGTCATTACCTTTAGTAATAATAAGATAGGATCACAGATACGGGCAGATAATTGCACTTACATTTATTTGTCAAGCTTCCATACAATGATTTACAATTTGCATGGATATATGATTTACTCACGTTCACGCTGTAATAAAATTAATCTTCTAAAACAGGGAATTTCCAACTTGGGGACACATGTGATTACTCTACTGTGGTATGACTTAACAGAGCCTTAATTCTTCAAGTGATTCATTTACTGCCAGCCTGGATTGCTTTTGTTGCAACCAGGCTTCATCACAAGAACTTCTTCCCACGGCCATAACAACAAAAAGGTACTCTTGGGTTACCACACATAGTCTCGCGTCACTGACAGTCACTGTGGACGGTTGTCGCGGCAAGTAGAACTGGTAAGCGTGACTTGAATTAACCATTAGGTGCAATAGACCAGCCTGGATTGCTTTTGTCGCAACCAGGCTTCCACACGTGATATTTCCACGGGGATAACAAACCTAGGTTAACACACTTAGTCTCGTGTCGACGACGGTTCACAGGACGGAGTGCGGTGGAGGACTCTGTGTGGTGTGGTGTCCCGCCCCCCCCTTCAGGAGGGAGAGGCTGGAGGCGACGTCTTAACTAACCCATGGCTCAGGGGATACTACTTAAAATGAGGTTTTTGGGTGTGAAGCGATGAACAGTACAACACTGTTCCACTGCCCACCCCCCTAAAGGCTGGCTAACATACACTAATTGAAAAATACATGTCCCAGTTATGCCTCGCCGGGCGTCTTATCTCTGGTAAAACAAACTTTGGAGTTGGTTGCGTGGGTAAGCCTAACGCAACCCATGACAGGAGCTAAGTGGAGGCATGGCCACTGAGTTGTACGCGGCAGCATGGTGCACAGCAGTGTGTTCATGGAATACTCTGTCTGCCGTGCTTGCGTAGGTCGCCGGGGTTGTAGAGTAGTCCAGTGCTGACAGGGCGAGACGAACTTCTGCAAGGAGCTTCTGAGTGTGAAGCTGGCGCAGGAGTGTCAGGAAGCCTGTCTGTGTGGTGGGGGGAGTTCAGCCTCCGCATCTCATCCCAGAGACGTGCAGGCATTGAGTTGCTGAGGGGGAGACTTGATAGGTCTTGCAGGAGACTGGCGCCAGGCCGCTGGTATCGCCTCTTTAGAGCATCAAGTAGAGCTGCAAATTTGTTGTCATTTGGAGGCTGAGTGATGACTTCTGAGACTTGCGTGGTGACTTCTGTGGGCAAGGAACAGACAAGGGCGACGTACTTCTGTTCGTCTGTAGCTGTAGAGCCGGTGAGAGCTGCCTTCACATGAATTATCCAGTCCTCGATGTTGTGGTTGAAGACTGGGAGAGAGATCCATTTCTCATTCATCCTGTGTGAGTGCGTCACTCCGTGGGTTACCAATTGTAGCGTGCGTATATGTGGCAAAGTTAGTCAAATTTATCTTTCTTATGTTTGTTTAGTTAGGTCTGTTTTTTATATGACTCATACCCACAAATATTAAGTAACGTTTATTTTGAAAATATAAATTTTTTAACATATTTCCACAAACTACAACAGTGTAACAGTGAAAATCCGGTTTCATATTTTTTTCAATCAATTTCGCTCATTGGTTCGTCCTATATAATTACCAAAACATTAAAAAAAAATCTTCAAAACTGCACTCGCACTGTCTTAACGGGATACAATAACTTAACACCAATGAGAGAGAAAATACTGTAGGTCAGCTTGTTGTTAGTGAAGACAGCGGTACGAGAAGCTTGACTCAACGTAAACAACAAGCTTAGAGTCGGTCGGTGCATCACGGACGAGGAGACTAGAACAACTTGCATACATAATAAGAGGAAATTATAGATATATAGGTGAGCTGGAGGTGCTTTGTTCTCGGTAGATGCTATTGATGGACTAGGTCTTAACATCCCCGCCAGTTTCTATAGAAAGAGTTAATATTTTCCTGTTTGGACTTAGTAGGTATTAGGCAGCTACCAAACAGGGAGGTACTACCGCCTGGGAAGATATTGGAAGCATAATGTGTTGTCTAATGGTAGACCCTACTGCTATATGTGACCAAGTCCCAGGTTGATGATCTGACTTTCTGCCTCATTTACACACAATTGCAGGGTCTCAATTGTTTCTCTTACTTTAACAATGGTAAATTTGTATAAGGGCACCCAATACTGTTAGAAAGTAAAAACTATATTTTTTTAGTGTATTTGTGTGGGTTTAAACTGATTATGACCTTCATTCCTGTCGGAAATTGGGGTATTATTGCATTTTTTCACCCCACATTTCTACCCGTAATCTATTATCATATTCGAATAAGACTTCTAATTGTAAGATAATTTTCTTCTATTACATTACTGTCGCAAATGTATAATAACGGAGATAGCATATCCAAAATTTTCTCTATTTCTTCCATTAATCTTCCGCCATTATCGCCTACCTCATCTCCCACACTGCGTGTCTCCTTTGTAAATCATTACACGCATGCGTTCCCGTACACGTCACGCGGCCAATCAAAAGCGTTTTTTTTTTTTTGCAACCAATTAAAATGATTTTTTGTTTAATTCACAGTATTTTTGGCCCAATCAAATTCGATTTTATTTTGAATCTCTCATATTTCCAAATTCATATTCATTTCCTACCATGGAATGATGGAAGTCTGTGATGGGTGTTACTTAAATTATATGGAGCTGATTGCGAGTTTTTGGGAAAAAACGAAGAAAGTCTAGCATAATTTCTTGGTCGCATGGTGTTCTCCCGACCTCAGTAAAGTGTCTTCATCACTTCTTGGAAGAAGCTGCCCGCCTATGCCCCCCATTAAGCGAGAATCAGCATCAGCAACCTGTAAGAATCTCAGAATCCAATGATGAACAAGAACCAGGCCAATAAGGTAAGAAATAGGTGATTCTATCATATGGTGAGAGTCAGTTAGGTTAGGTTAGGTTTGGTTTATGTTTTTCTAGTGTTTTATTTTTTGGTGTATTTTGTATTCTCTTAGCCATCATTTTTTTTCAGAAAACGTCCCACGAAAAAAAAAATCGATAAAAAAAGCCGATTTCCAACGGAAATGAAGGTCATAATCAGTCTAAACACACACAAATACACTAGAAAAATATATTTTAACTTTCTGACAGAGTTAGTGCACTTATGCAAATTTACCGAAATTGGCAGTTTTTTTTTTATTTAATTTTTCGTGGGACGTTTTCTGAAAAAAAAATAATGGCGAAGCGAATACGAAATACATTGTACACAAAAAACACTAGAAAAACATAAACCGAACCTAACCTGATCTAACCTAACCGAATCTCACCATATGATGGAATCACTTATTTTTTACTTTATTAGCCTGGTTCTCGTTCGTCGTTGGAGTTACCACAATGTCACATATGTTGGTCTTGACGATATTTACATTCGTTCTTGCACTTAGGACACTTTATTGAGGCTTGGAGAATACCATAAGATCGAAAAAATGCTAGAGTTTCTTTGTTTTCCCCCAAAACTCTCAATCAGCTCCATATAATTGAAGTGACACCCATCGCAGACTTCCATGGTCGGAAATGAATTTGAATTTGGAAATATGAGAAACCTAAAATAAAAATAAAATTTGGTTGGGCCCAAAATACCGCGAATTAAACCACAAATCATTATAATTGGTTGCAAAAAAAACGCTTTTGATTGGCCGCGTGACGTGTACGGGAACGCATGTGTGTGATGATTTATGAAGGAGACACGCAGTGTGGGAGGTGAGGTAGGCGATAATGGCGGAAGATTAACGGAAGAAAATAAAGAAAATTTTGGATACGCTATCTCCGTTACTATACATTTGCGACGGTAATGTAATAGAAGAAAATTATCTTATATTTAGACGTCTTATTCTAATATGATAATAGATAAAGGGTAGGAATGTCGGGTGCGAAAATGCAATAATACCTTAGCAACACAACATTCATTCTGTATATCGTTTCTCACTTTTGATTTATTTTGGGCAATTTGTAGTAGTGCACCGTTCTTTCTTTGGGTACTAGAAATGTGTTTTTATTGTGGTTTTGATGAGTTTTGAACAAATTTGACATTCATATCCGTCGGAAATCACTCGATTTTTAGATACCTTCCCCCCCCCCCCTTCCCACAATCTTAAGGGAAGATGCTGGGAAGTGGGAGTTTTTGGGTGGGGGAAATCACAGAAACAGGTGATTTCCAATGGAGAACAAGTTCAAAAGTCATCAAAAGCCACAGGAAAAAACATTACTAATGCCGAAAGAAATATAAGGTTATTTTTTGTTATTCACCCATCACCTTTTTTCACACAAAAATATATATACTGTATATTCTTGCTGTTTTAGATGATTCTGACATTTATCTTTGGGGCAAATCACTTTTATTTATTTATTTGTATTTTTTAGTTAGGTTAGGTTGATTGGTTGGTTCCTTTAGTATGAGAATAGGTTATGTTTGGTGTATTACTCAAATCTGACCTTAATTTTTTGTGCAAATTAAAAAAAATGCAAAAAATTATTTTCATTTCAACAGAAACTACTAATTTGCACAAAAATGGAGGTCAGATTTAAGTAAAACACACCAAAATTAACCCCTTCCCATACTATAGGAACCAACCTAACCTATTCTCATACCAAAGGAACCAACCTAACCTAAACTAACCTAACCTAACTAAAAAAAAGTGATTTGCCCCAAAGATTAATGGCAGAATCATCTAAAACAGCAAGAAACTATAAAAAAAATATACCGTATACAGTATATATTTTTCGTGTGAAAAAAGGTGATGGGTGTTTCACAAAAAATAACCAAATATAACCTAACTTAACCTACCTCTTTTTCTGTGTAAAGAAACAAACAAACATAGAAAATCACCAAAAAATAACCAAACCTAACCGGCTAACCCAAACTGACCTAACCTAATTAGGAGGGCTCTGTCCCCCAGAACCCCCTTGTTCATGCCCCCATATCTCACCTTAATCTGAAGAAGAATCAAGTTCATCTGAGTTGTCGATGTTTAAATCGATGATTTGAAGTGGTGCTCATGGGAGTGTTTTCTAAAAAATGCAATGGCCTCGGTATTTTTCTGATGGAAATCGGCAAAAGACTTAAAATAATCACGTTGACAATGTCGGCACAGCTCTTCCACCTGTTCAGCCATATCTGGTACTGAAATTCAAAATTTCCCCCCTGACGCACCCACGCATTGCTCATTGGCTAAGACAAAGAGCTCTTACCCAATAATAAGTCTCCCCTCGCCGTGCTCTCCCCAATAATGTTACCCTCACCCTCTTCTTCCACTAACCAATAAGAACTTCCACACCATCCCTGCACACGGGAGCAGGACGTAAACAAGCAATGGGAGCGACTTGTGAACTACAAAAGAATAATATTGGAGAAATAACTTCTTGGTTATCCTTAAATTATGACGAAAATATCATAGAAGAAAAAGTCTTAGAATTGTCCAAGCATTCAGAAAAACATTTCTAACACCGAAAGATAGAACGGTGCACTAATATAAAAAGACCTTTATTTTTTTTATTTGTGGTTATTATTATTTTTTATTATATTAGTTTAATTTTTAAGTATTATTATTATTTATTTATTATTATTATTATTATTATTATTATTATTATTATTATTAATATTGATATTATATTTTTGCCCCCCAGGCCCTGATGTAGGTCGGTTACCTCATCGCTATAAGAACAGTCCAATCCCAACCATTGTAAAAATTATCAATAACTTGTAATCAACCAGTGTATTCACTCCCAGTCAATCTTACTTTTTGCACTGTCACTATGTTGAAATGCCCTGTAGTATGACCTTCTCCCCACCTAGTTATTATATATCATATTTGTATCACTTATGTTACTTGTATATTATTTGTAAATCAAGAGACCCATTCCCCAATTATGTAACTGTATATTTTCATCCTTCCGGCTGCCGTGCTCTTTCAGTAAACTGTTTATTATTATTATTTATTATTACACACACACACACACACACATATACAATACTACAGGTAAAAGAAATAATTGTCCTAAGGGCAGACACATAAAGGGAATATATATTTCTTTGTACACAAGTACAGGTACAAATAAATAAATAAATATATAAATAAATACAGTGACCCCTCGTTTAACGAACACCTCGGTTAACGTAATTTCGATTAACGAACTGCCTTCCATAAGGATCTTCAATTCGGTTAACGAAAAAAAATTCGCTTAACGAACTTCTTACGAACCGACCTCAACATGTTTTCGCTTGCACTGACCGGGCAACCAGCTTTAGTATCAGTCCGCCAATACATTAATCGGTTCTAGGGCTTAAATTCCTTACTATTTTTGTAAATATCAAGAAGTTTATACTATTCAATAATTTTAAAAGTTTAATATTCAATTTTTTAGTCATTTTAACAATTATTGAACAAAATTGAAGGTAAAGTGACTAGTTTAATGCGCGGCATCCAGCCTCTTAACACAGCAAACAGGCGTCAGTCTCTCTCTGTTTTCACTGGAGGTAACATCTTGCTTGAGACTCTCTTCAACTAAACGCTTTTTTTCTGTGTTTCCAAGCAAATTATTGGTCATTTTGAAATATATTTTATATATTGACAATATATAATGCAGTGCAGCGTTGATTTAAAGAAAATAATCTTGAATTAAACCAGAGAGCTAAAATTTTATGGGTGAAATGGCACCATGGGGTGACTTCTCTTCCACCCCAATGCCTTCTCTTCTTCCTTCTCCTCCACCCCCATTCTAAATCCCATCATCATCATCATCATCCAGGAGCCTTCTACATACACACCTCAAAGTAAGTGAACTTTTCTACCATTTTTGTTGAATTTAGGAAATTTTCGGTGAGCTGGAACCAATTACCCAAAAACCCATTGAAACAATGGTTTCGGTTAACGAACTTTTCGGTTAACGAACGACCTTCTGGAACGGATTGAGTTCGTTAACCGAGGGGCCACTGTATTTTTTTTAAATTTCTTACCTATTTTTTTCTTCAAAACTCGCAATTTTCCGAGATATGATGATGCGATCCCGGAATGGTGTAACACGTGTGACCCACTCTGGAAGCGTGGGAGGCTTTACCTCCACTTTGCACCCCCTTCCCTTCCTCCCTCCCCCGCTCTGTGTTATGTCTCTGGCACGCGTAAGAAATATTTCTTCCATTTATGTTTTTTACCGTTTAATAATTATTGTTTTATTTTTTGTTGCACATTCTGTATGAAAGATTGTGTGTGCATGTAACAAAGTAATAAAAATGAAGAAATTTACTTAATGTCTACCTGAAATTACGAGTTGAAAAGTAACTGCTCTCGGTGCTAAGTCTGGCATCCTTCTCTCTCTCACATTGGTTCCATCAACATCTCCCAGGCATTTTCTGGTAAAGTTGGTGTTGTAAGTGCTTTCTATATATACAATACTGTACTGTAGTGCAGTGAGCCCCCCATCATCTGACACCTACCACAAGCTTGATTTATCCTCATCTTTCTCCTGCAGTGCTGGTAAGCATTATTTTGTTTTTCAAGTTTTCTGATTATGGTAGGTTACTTTGGCCAAAAAGTTGGGTATTGGGGTGAGATGAAAGACCAGACCAGGAGGAAAGTGCCTTGATAACTCTGAGTTATCAGTGATTTACTGTACTGGTACACAGTTGTGTTGGACATGCATATACTTTTGCTAAATTATCTTTAACAATTGAAAGAGTACTGATGAGTGAAAAAATTCTCTCAATGCCACTGCTTTAAATGTAAGGAAATTGATGTACAGGGCGTCCCCCAAATTTGCTGGGGTTAGGTTCTCAAAATGGCCACGAGTCGCCAAATCCGCGATTAACATTTGCGGACGGGGGGTACATTTTTACTTGTGTACAAAGAAATGTATATTCCCTTTACGTGTTTGCAATAAGACAATTATTTCTTTTACCTGTAGTATTGTATACTGTGTGTGTGTGTGTGGAGAGTCGACACACACCCACCCACATATTTACAATACAGGTAAAGGAAATTACTGTCTCTAGAACGAATGGCTCCCTGTCCCAGCCGCAAAAATGCCGGCAACCTTAAAACTATCCACAGACATTCTTGGGTTCATCCAGGGTGTCATCCGCGAATAACCACGAAGTAAAAATCCACGAACTTGGGGGCCCCCTGTACCTCTATTTGTGATGGGGTTAGGTTCCTTAAAATCCAATCGCAGGTCAAAATATTGTAAATCAAGTTAATTTTAACTTGGGGTTGAGTGGAATAGGTTACTGGTCAGTCAGACACCCATATATATCACTGAAAAAACCACACTTAGGATATTACTAGCATTGCATTACAATTAAACAACACTCACCACATCATTAAGAACAAGCCTGGTCATCATTACATATCCCCTTTAAGGCTAAGGGGACTCTTGAAGGTGGAGTGGAGACATCACACTGACTCCCACTCAGCCTCTGGGGAGTCTCATGCTGCTTCACCTCCAGAGACACGGTTTTCCTGGGTGCCTTGGCCTTCCCAGACATTTTCAAAATTACACTGCTCATTTCAGTGACAAAAACATGATAATAATGATGGGGACTCATTTGTTTTATGAACAAAATTTAAGAAATGATGCGATGGAGGTGTGGTAAGGAATTACTGACCTGCCCTGATTAATGTCAGGTGGAGATGAGGTGGGAGATTAGTGACATGATAAATGTCAGATCACCCATTGTCAGGGTGGAGGATTAGTGGGTCTTGACCTGAAGATGTCTTGAATAAAGATGAAAGCTAAGTAACAAATATATTTATGGCTAGGAAAAAAGAGTATAAACTTTTATTCATAACTTCTTCTCTTATAGTGTTAGAGAAATGAGTGAGAGGCAGCAGAGGGAGAGGGACAGACCCCTTCAAGAATGGGGTCAATTGAGGGAGCGAGGGTCACTCTGTCCCTCCCTCTCCACCACCTCTTAACCCTAGCAAACAGCATTTGTTCTAATTGTGTTAGAGAGATGAATTGAATACTATAATGATCCTGAATGAATTCTCTGCAAGACTTTTTCAATAAAAGATCCTTAAATTAAATATTTTGACAACATAATGATGGGGACTCAGTTGTTTTATTAAAAAAAAAACGTAAGGAATGTTGATACTGGAGTCTATAAAATAATTCTAATTAAGTTAGAAACACCATTTTATATTAAAATAATTCTGAATAATTTATCTGGAAGGTTGTTTAAATAAATATATTTAAAAAACTCAAAATATATATGATACAGGAGCCTCATGAACAGAGTCGTGTGAGTCTGTTTTCCCGAATCTAACCGACGATCCCACACAAACTAACACAAGAGCTGTATTTATTTATGCAAACACCACAGTACACGTACAATATATTATAAATAAACAAAGTAATGTACATTACTGCTGTCATCTTGAACCTACTGGAGGAGTATACTATATACAGTACTGTCCAATCTCCTGAATGTACATGTAATACTTAAGTAACTGTACAGTGACCCCTCGTTTAACGAACACCTCGGTTAACGTAATTTCGATTAACGAACTGCCTTCCATAAGGATCTTCAATTCGGTTAACGAAGTTCTTACGAACCGACCTCAACATGTTTTCGCTTGCACTGACCGGGCAACCAGCTTTAGTATCAGTCCGCCAATACATTAATCGGTTCTAGGGCTTAAGTTCCTTACTATTTTAGTAAATATCAAGAAGTTTATACTATTCAATAATTTTAAAAGTTTAATATTCAATTTTTTAGTCATTTTAACAATTATTGAACATAATTGAAGGTAAAGTGACTAGTTTAATGCGCGGCATCCAGCCTCTTAACACAGCAAACAGGAGTTAGTCTCTCTGTTTTCACTGGAGGTAACATCTTGCTTGAGACTCTCTTCAACTAAACGCTTTTTTTCTGTGTTTCCAAGCAAATTATTGGTCATTTTGAAATATATTTTACATATTGACAATATATAATGCAGTGCAGTGTTGATTTAAAGAAAATAATCTTGAATTACACCAAGAGAGCTAAAATTTTATGGGTGAAATGGTGCCATGGGGTGACTTCTCTTCCACCCCAATGCCTTCTCTTCTTCCTTCTCCTCCACCCATTCTAAATCCCATCATCATCATCATCCAGGAGCCTTCTACATACACACCTCAAAGTAAGTGAACTTTTCTACCATTTTTGTTGAATTTAGGAAATTTTCGGTGAGCTGGAACCAATTACCCAAAAACCCATTGAAACAATGGTTTCGGTTAACGAACTTTTCGGTTAACGAACGACCTTCTGGAACGGATTGAGTTCGTTAACAGAGGGGTCACTGTAATCACTTATTACATCTTGACACATAGGCGATGGACGTGTGGTAGGGGATTAGTGGGTCGTGGGTCTCATGTTACTGACCTAACCTGATGCAATGTCAAGTCCGCACATGGTATAGAAACTCTTTTCTCATTTGTGGTGGAGGTGGGGAGGAGGGATTAGTGGTCTAATATTAGTGATCTGATGCAATGTCACTAAAACAGAGTACACTGTGAAATTTAGTGATGTCCTCTCACTGTAAGATCAATTAAAAACTGAAGATAACTAATACACATTGAGCTCCATTTCTTACACATGTGTAACCAAGGAGTAACAATGGCTGGACTGTGGTTCACCAGATGGCCACAAGGCGGCGTTTGGGTAGATGATGCCTTAGCTGACAAATGAAATGAGTGATGTGTTCCATATTCCAACTTGGTGAGTTGGTGGTATGACGAATATAATTAATGTTAGTTTGTTTACATTGCAAATAGGGAAGTGGTCGTAATATATCAGCATCATTTACGCGAATTATCGTAGATTCAGATATTGTAAATACGTAGAGGTTTACCTGTACTGTACAATACAGTCTCTCCTCGACTTACGAAGGGGTTCCGTCCCGACAACCAGGTCGTAAGTCGAATTGGTCGTCAGTCGAAAAGGCGAAAATAATACATAGAAATTCTAAAATGGGTGTGTCTTTTTCTTCTCAGCACCACGAGAACTCTCACATTTCGCTTGCCAGCCATTTTAAAGGGATTTACCAAAAAAATTTTGTCAGTACACAGCGCGATCACTAACGTCAGGACTCGAAAATACAGTGATCCCTCAGTTAACGAACACCTCGGTTAACAAAATTTCGGTTAATGAATTACCTTCCATAAGATTCTTCACTTCGGTTAACGAAAAAATTTCGGTTAATGAATTCTTTACGAATTTTTCCCAACATGTCGCCTGCTCACCAGCTGTAGTATTAGTCCATCAATACAGTAATCGGTCTTAGGGCTTAAATTCGTTACCATTTGAGTAAATATCAAGAAGGTTGTACTATTCAATAATTTTCCAAGTCTTATATTAAAGTTTTTAGTCATTTCAACAATTATTTAACATAATTGAAGTCCAGGGAACTAGTTTTTAGCTTGCCAAACAGCCGCACAACACACCCAAAATGGCGTCAGTGTGTGTCCCTGCTCAGTGGAGGAAGCTTCTTGCTTGAGACTCTCTTGAACATTAACTATTTTTTCGTTTTTACAGTACAATTATTGGTCATTCTGAAGTTTATTTTACACATTGACAATGTATAATGCAGTGCAGTGTTGATTTAAAGAAAATAATCTTGAATTACACCAAGTGAACTAAAATTTTATGGGTGAAATGGCACCATGGGGTGACTTCTCTTCCACCCCAATGCCTTCTCTTCTCCATTCTCCTCCACCCCCATTCTAATTTCCATCATCATCATCATCAACCAGGAGTCTTCTACATGCACACCTCAAAGTAAGTGTACTTAACTGCATTTATTTTCGGTGAGCTGGAACCAATTACCCAAAATCCCATTGAAACAATAGTTTCGGTTAATGAAATTTTCGGTTAACGAACGACCTTCTGGAACGAATTGTGTTCGTTAACCGAGGGACCACTGTACGTAATGTGAAAAATATTTTATACGACCACGGCGGTCGTATGTCCGGGTTGTCGTAAGTCGAGTATGTCGTATGTCGAGGAATACCTGTACTGTATAATAAGTGAATAGTCCAGATAAAGTTGTATTGTACAGTGATGTGTTGAAGTTTTTATAATCTGTATTTTTTTTTTTTTTTTAACAATGTGTTGTTTTGTTGCAGGAGTAGAAAGTGATGGCAGAAGATTGGAAATCATGGTCGTTCAGGCAGAAGATCATCATGCAGCTGGAAGATCATATTCGACAAACTCCAGCTGGTAGTTCGAGAGGAGCACATGACCTGGAACTTCAGGTACTGTAAACCTGCTCTAATAGGGACATTTCTGGTACATGCCCTTTAGCCAGCTAGCAATTCTCATTACTGTACACTACATGCCATAATAGGGATTTCAGTGATTTGACTAACACCCTGTTATGGTAGCTGAGGTAATTTTATTTGTGTTTTTAATAAAATAATTGCCCAATCCTCCCCTTGCACTTGTTGTCCTCTGATGAGGAAGATCAGGTGTAGAGATTGCTCTTATGAAGTCTGTATCTAGTATCCAACACACACACACACACACACACACACACACACATACACACACATTGCCAAGGCCAGTGTCTTATTTCCAGGTCGGTCCACCATTTAGAAAGCAGGTCCAGTTGACGTGGCACAAACCCAAAAAAGTAATATCTCCATTAGCCGCAATCCCTCAAACCCGGAACTCTCCAATAGCTGGTATTGGAATTTTCTGAGGGGTACTTTTCCCGGAAAATTACGAGAAAATTTTCCCGATACCCGGAAAATTCTGGGGATTTTTTTCCGGGTTTGAGAAAAGTTTTCCAGTACCTGGAAAATTCCAGGGATGGGGAATATTTTTCCAGGTTTGAGAAATGATGTAATGGGCAATTTCTGGATCTTCTGAGAACAGTTTTCCGCTACCCGGAAAATTCCGGGGATGAGGGATTTTTTTCCAGTTTTGAGAGATGAGGGATAGGTTCCAAGGAATGGCACGAATAGGCAAAACCATGAATAGCAACTTATACTACCTTAGTGCACTACTGTATACCTATACCAAACACCTGACCAGCTGCGGCAGCACTCCTCCCCTTCTTTAACTTATCTAATACAGGTAATTCAAATTTCTTTGTCAGGGTCATCACTGACTTATGCCTTTTATGTTTCACTCCACTAGCATCACTAGCATTGATACTAGGCAGTCTTTTAGGGTCCATTTCACACAACACAAGAGATGCTGCATCGTTGCACTGCGGGAGAGGCTCATAAACTAGCCACCATGTGCTTACCACGAATAGTCAAAATCGCGAATTGCAAACCTGCGAATAGCAAGGATTTAATGTAATGGGCAATTTCTGGAACTTCAAGAACATTTTTTCATTACCTGGAAAATTCCATGATATATATAGTACCTGTACAGTACATTTATCTCAAGGAAGTATTCTGTAACATTTAGTATCATCTGCAATAGTACACATAGCATGGTGGTAATAAGAACATATTATCATGTTACCACTGTTATCACTTCGATATTTATTGATTTTATTTATTTTATTTATTTATTTATTTATTTATTTTTTACATTTATATTTTAAGTACTGTATACAGTATACATACTTTACAGTGGTGTGGAACAAGAGGACAGAGCTGTCAGTATCATGTCTAGTTGGCAATTATATACGGGAAAGAAGGTGACTGATCGGTACAAAAATTTTGTTAAACTGCCAGATATCTAGTTGGAGAATTCCAACTATGGCAAACCTTCCACCACAGATAAGAAAATTGCAAATTTTCTTGATATACAGTAAATACTGTGTTTCCACTGTCTCCATTTGACTTAAAAAATGCATACAAATTATCAGAACCTTTTACAGTATAACATAACACTAAACACATCGGGTTGCAAAATAAGTGCTCACTGGATTAACATATCATTACGTTTGTTGAAAGATAGCAAATATGCAAATAGATTGTGATGTCTCAAGAATAAAAGATCTTCTGTACAAATACAGTGCCCTGAAAACTACTGTACCCCCCATGTAATGGTAAAATATTCCTATTCAATAACGGCGTATCTTCTCTCCTGGGGTAACAACTTCTTACTTGCATATGCAAGGGGTTGCCTAGACTCCACCTTTGCTCGGACCAAGTTATAACCAGTTATTCTGCCAAGTATCCAAGATGTACCCATGACTCAGAGTTAAATAATACCTAAGTGGTAAAGCATTTTTTCTTAGAAAAATAAATATGTTCATAAGTTTTTTATCCAATACATTCAATAGTGATTTTTTTGCTGCAAAATTAGTGAAATGTATCTTACCGTAACAAAACCTAGCCCTACCTAATCTTACCTTACCTTATCTAACCTAACGTCACCCTATCTAACCTAACTTAACTTAACCTAACCTAACAAAGCCACAATACACATGACAAATAATTAAGTTCTCCAGAAAAATTTTAATTTCTTTTTTAAAAAATACATTTGCAGAGATAACAACTTTTTATAATCTTTTCTCCAACATATCTATAAATCTGTTCATGATATATAAATGTAATTTAGAATGCCACTATTTTGCATTTTAACCTTTATGCATTTTAAATTTAGGTTAGGTAAGGCATGTTAAGGTTAAGTTAGGTAAGGTAAGGTAAGGTTAAGTTAGGTTAGGTTAGGTTAGGTTAGGTAAAATTTGGCAGTTAATATACAGGACTAACCCGTAAACGAGTTATTTGTATTACTGCTTATATTCTTACTTTATTTTCAACAGTGAGTTCTGATATGGTAATCTTTTCTTGTGCAAATGTCTCGCTTTGTAGATAATTAGGTGCCCAGGCGCGCACTAATTTGTCTTCTCAGCGGTAATGAGGACGCGCTCTGCTGCGGCGCTTTTCCCCGGGCTCGTGGCAGTTTCATTTTCAGCATGACGCGTGAAGGTTGTTGCCTGTTTTATATGGATGTACTGTAAATTGTGAATTTAGGGATAAAGACAACGAGACCCTTCAATTGTTAAAGACCACGGCATTGTTCCTTTAAATAGAGACTGTCCACACTGCGGGAGTCCCTGTGTTTTCAGACTGGAAAGAAATTTTTTCATGACTTCCTCAACGCTTGATGTTTCCTGCCATCACAATAAATCACTCCGGCACCTGGGCTGCATAAACGCCGATGCGGCCGTACTAATTAAAGTACAGAAAATGCCCCAAATTTCACCATATCATAGTAAGTTCTTTCTGTTTAATGTACCGGGGGTCGGCAGCCCCCCGGTAAGGAAGTTAGGTAAGGTTGGTTAGGTCTGTTTTTCATACCAACAAATGTTAAGTTATGTTATTTTTAGAAATATCCAATTTTTAACACATTTGCACAAACTACAACAGTGTCCACTATAAGAAAACAGTAAAAATCTGGCTCAATTTCGCCCACGGGTTAGTCCTGAAAAATTACCGGTTAGGTAAAGGTTAGGTTATGTTAGGGTAAGGTACATTTCACTAATTTTGCTGTAAAAAAAGCATGACTACTGATTGTATTAAACCAAAAACCTATGAAAAAATATTTATTATAAGAAAATATGTGATGTATCTGTTATGCCATTTTACCTCTCTCTCTCAAAATGGATCAAGATTTATCTTATCCACTTTTCCATTATGGATCTACTGTACATGAAATATATATACAGTACCTATAGGCTTATTTTGGTCAGTGGTTAACCATTATCCTCAAATATTACTCAAACATAATTCCATCTTCACTAATGACGCTTGAAGTACGTCTAGCAACTATCACGTGCGTCGATCTCAGCTGATTTCTCCTTCTCTTGTGATTGGTTGATGATTTTGTTAACTGAGAGACGATTGGCCAACTAGCTCCTGCACTGCCTTCATTCAAGAGAACTGAATTTACAGGGTAAACACTAGAGTTAAGGACTGCTTATGGGGATGTAATTAAATTTTGAGTACTGTATGTGAAATTTATGGGACATTTAGGAGTCGGTAAGTTACGGTATTGTATCTCTGCTACTGTACGTAACTGGTGAAGTGTTTTGAATATGCGGCCCAAGGTGATGTAGCAACGGTGGTTGGTAACCTGCCAAGTCCACACACACACACACACACACACATGTTCATTACATCGGGTTTTACTTAGGCCTACTTCATACGAGCGTGTTTGCCCCGCGCAGGAGAAGGCATGTGTTCACACGGGCGTGGTTTTCATGTTTCAGTTCACCCTGCATCTGACAGAAATAATCACAAGCACTTCTAGCCCCTATCATAGATGCACCACAATGCAGGAAAAACATACTCGTCGTACGAAGAAGTATGGAACGATCTACATATTTTTTCATGCCGCCGCAGTTATGAAGTACAGATACAGACAAGGAGTGAGCGTCTCCCTCACTTGAATTTTCACGAGCGTTGTGTGTCCCACTGAACTTCATTAATTTCTACACTGCGCGGGTCTGTACGCACGAAAAGAAAAGCTTGTGTATGAAACAGACCTTACTTGGGAATAAGAGAGCTCTGGCTATCCCGCCCAGTTTGAAATATTACTATAGGGTGTCATATATTTGGGAATAAGTGGGGAATGTTTTGTGAATAGTGGTGTTAAAATAGCAATTGTGGATAAGTGGGGTTGTGAATAGCGAGGTACAGTATTCCTATAATTAACATAATCTTTGTTTACTTATGTTAAATATTTAACTACAATTTTTAAATTTATATAATTCTACTAATTATTTAGATGGTCATAAGCCTTAATCACTAAAATTTCAAGGATCACACATTTGAAAAATTGGTCCAATACAAGTCCAGATCAATATGTAAATAGTTCACCATGTGTTATGGTATTCCACTAACAATTTCAAGTTGCTGTTCACTCTCAGTATCTCACAATTTATGAATTAGTCTCAATTATTTATAAGTAGCTAATAATATTGTCATGATCTACAATCATCAATCTATCTTGCAATAAACATTTAAAAAGATATCATCACTTGTTTACTGAGAAATTTAAATATGTATTACAATAATTTCACAAAATGTTCACTTACTTTAATCAATCTTCATTGAGTTACAACTACTGTACAGTATTTAAGACTCAAAATTCATTCCAGAGTAATCACCAATCATTAATCAAGGATAACATCACAATTTAAGGATATACAGGTTGACAACCCTCTATCCGAAAACCGAAAAGCTCTGAAAACCGAAAGTTTTTTTTTTTAACGAGGATTAGCCCACCCGGCATAGATCACTGACCCACATCAGGGCCGGAATGTAATACAGGTTGTACCTCTCTAGTCCGGCAACCTCGGGACCTGACCAGTGCCGGACCATGGAAATTGCCGGACCATGGAAATTGCCGGACCATGGAAATTGCCGGACCATGGAAATTCACCCTTTTCCTGGATAGATAGTGACTTGTGCTTATGCCTGGAAGCACTAGCACCACTTTCTCTGCATCATGGTCTTTTTGAAGACATATTGAAGGGTTAAATGTCGTATAGTAGCTTCTCAAATTTCGCGAGTTTTTAATTCTTAACGTATTTTATTGGAACACAAAAAAATAAATAAATAAAAATTTTGACTGCGGAAACTTGAATTTCGACGGGTTTGAACGGCCCGCCAACGTGCAGACGACGTGCATAATCGTGTAAACAGCGTCATTTCTCTTATGTGCAAAAGATTATTATTGTTTATTACTGAATGTCTTTTTTATTGAATTAATGTTTATGTGTGCAAAATGGAACAATAGAAGTAGCTAACGATAATGGTAAAGAAAAAAGAGAGATCACATATGTAAGTGCTCATGCGCACACGTGAAAACATATCATCATTACTTTACATAAGAATATGAAAGCAACACTTATTTACTGTTCATATATATTTTAATTAATGTTTCTGAATTTGTTTTTATTGAATTAATGTACGTGTGTGCAAAATTAACAATACAATTTATTAATAATACGTGGAATATTAGAGGAGACGAGACGGCTGCCGGCATTGTTTATGTTAAAGCTTACGAAACCAGTGACTGATTGGTTCTACATATAAAACTGAAGAAAATAAGACCCTGAGTTTAGCTGTAGTAAAATTAATGTAAAAAATGAATATGGTTGCTTGAAGTACCTGTAATGTTATTTAATGTTAATAAATGGAACAATATAAGTAGCTAACCATTAATGGTAAAAAAAAAAGTGAGACTGCTCGTATGTAAGTGTGCACATGTGAAAATATATCGTCATTACTCAACATAAGAATATGAAAGCAACACTTATTTACTGCTCATATATATTGAAGGGTTAAATGTTGTACTCTGTATAGACAAGCAGAGAGAGAGAGAGAGAGAGAGAGCAGCCGAACTGCCGGATGTAAACAAACCTTAATTTCCCGCGGCTTTTTTTTTGTTAAGGGGATTAGCCCACCCGGGCATAGGTCACTGACCCACATTGGGGCCTGAGGGGCAAAAATTTAATACTCCTGTAATAATAATAATAATAATTCAGATAAGGAAAAAAAAAAAATGCCTATCTACCTATTGGACAAACTAAAATCGTTCCGGACCACGGGAGTTTCCGGACCACAGAATGCCGGACTAGAGAGGTACAACCTGTAGTAATAATAATTATAATAATAATAATTATTCATAGTAAATAACATTTTTAATAAAAATACACCAAAATAAAATAATATGATAACATTAATAATAGTAATGTATAATAATAAAATTAATAAAAATAACAATAATACTGGAGTACTGTAATAATAAAATAATAATAATAATAATAATAATAATAATAATAATAATAATAATAATAATAAAGAAATACAAGAATGAAAAAAAGATCAAAAGTGAGAAACACGACCTAGACCTATGAATTATTCTTATTATTCTTCTTATTATTATTATTATTTTTATTATTCCCCCCCAGGCCCTGATGTGGGTCAGAGATCTATGCCCGGGTGGGCTAATACACATTAAAAACAAAAATAAAAAAATTCTGAAAACCGAAAAATTCTGAAATCCGAAATTCCTCTGGCCCCAAGGATTTCGGATAAGGGATTTTCAACCTGTATATAAACTTTTGCATAATTTGCTGACCTCAGCGGTCCTTTCCCATTTTCTGTAAGTTCAGCTCTCTTACATTTCTGAGCGATAACTAAACAAATTTTTGTTACACAGATTTTCGAACATCAGAAAATTAAATTTTGAAATTAAATCAAGTAAAACCAATTTAGCTTTGCTACACTGGATAGTGTTTAGCAGGTCAGAACTTATCTCATTCATTTCTCCATGGTCATAGAATATGTTTTTCTACATAGCAGATCTCAGTGAACAAGGGACTGTGTTAGTCTTACATTTAAAGATCTATTTTCAGAAGAGCTGCTTTTCTGTGCCAATGTATTGATAGTTTTCTTTAGAAATTGACACTCCAGGTTTTATTTTTTTTGGTCATTTACTGTAAGTCAGGAATAAATGTAGTAATAACCAATATTTTGCAGGTGTTCCAAAGGGCGACCAAGAAAGATGAATATCTGCAGTTCATTGGACGTATTTTAATGCATTTGACTGATTTGATTCAAAGTAATAATCAACAAAGTAATAACCCACACCTTGCTGAAGTCTTAACACGCCAACCAGGGCCTGGTGCTAGGATGACGGGTGGTACGGCTAGTCAGATGATAGGACCAGGTGGACCAGTTGTAACTGGTCCAAACACCACAACCATAATGCAGGGTGCACCCAGAATTGGTCAGCCTATGCCAGCTAACATACCAAATCAGGCTGCAGATATGGCTAATTGGCCAACAAATAATCGTCAGCGGTTAAATGAGATGCAAATGTCTGGTGTAAACAAAAAGCCACCTGTGATGACTATGAGTCAACTTGGTTCTCAGCCTTTGAAGATAAATCAAATTCAAATGACTATTGGTGGTCCAAGTGGTGCTACAACTCAGATTGGACCAGTTAGTGGCCAGTTAATTAATAATGTAGGGCGGGGTGCAGCCACTATGCAACCGCGTGTGCCCTCTCCTGGATTTGCACGACAGGGGACACCTACACCTACTAGTGCCTCGCCGGCCCCACCTTTGTCTGCTCCAAATAGTCAGCCATCACCAGCATTTGTATCTCCCTCACCCTCATCCAGCATGGTACCCTCACCAGTTGCAGGGGGTAACAGCGGCGGCATGGGTCGAGGTGCAAGTCACCTCGGAGCTCCTTCTCCAAGTGGGATGATCAACACCCCTGGTCAGTCTCAGCAGCCTTCTCCAGCTCCTCAGTCTATATCCAGTAGCCAGGTGGAAGATGCTGCATACAGGGAGAAGGTACGTCAACTCCACAAGTATGTAGTTCCTTTACGACGTATGATACAAAGAATTGGAAATGATGATGCAGAAAAAACAAAGAAAATGAAACAGCTTCATGACATGCTGCAAAATCCTCAACGACGAATGCCAATGGAAACATTGTTGAAGTGTGAAATAGTTTTAGAGAAATTGGAAATTAATCGTGATGCTGAGACTGAAGCACCGGTGCCACCAAATATGGAGACTTGCATTGCAAATGTGGAAGAGTCTCTGACCACTGTACTAAAGTCCCCATGTGCTGCTCATACTTTACACCGCACAGTATCTCCCGCTCTGTCAGTGTTGTTGGGTCCAACTTACGTCACTCACCCAGTCAAACACTTTAAACGAGACAACCCTCTTCAACCTCCACCAGAGACACCAAATATTAGTGATATTGTCCAAGGTGAAGTAGCTCGGCTTAATGCTCGCTTCAGAGTCAATCTGGATTGCCAGATGCCACCTGGAAGTGATGAGCTGACTCTCATTTGTCAACTTGATGACCCCAACCTACCTTGCATCCCTCCCATAACCCTTACAGTTCCTGCTAAATACCCAGAGAAACCTCCACGGTGTGACTTGCTGTCAGTTGATTATGAAACGACAGATTTCTTAAAAAGCATTAGAGAAAGTATGCTAGTAAGACTGCAAAATATGCCTCCTCACTGTAGCCTCACCATGATGCTGCATAGCTGGGAGATGAGTGTACGTCAAGCTTGTGCTCCAAAGTCTTCAATGACTTCAGCAATAGCCAGTGCTCTATCAATGAATAGTGCATTTTAGGTTCATAAAGGCTTCTTTTTAAAAATGCACTACAGCTGAACAGTTCTTATTATACAGGTTGCTTACTTCTGAACTAGGATGTACAGTCACCCACAAAAGTCCTGTCTCCTCTCCTGCTGTTCACGAACTCCGAGATTCAGACTCATGAACCCGAAGCAATAGACACTGATGCATTATTCTGTTCATAAATGCTTCGGCTTCACGAGTCTGAATCTCGGGGTTTGTGGTTCAGGAGGAGAAGTGACAGGACTTTTGTGGGTGACTGTACCTATTACCCATTTATGCAAGATATCATGATACCAATCACCCTTTCCTCCCTGCCAATCCTTTGCCTTATTTTTTAGGGTAATTGAGTGTAAAATTGGCCCTCTTGGAGCAAGGAGGCCTAAAGTGAGCAGAGCTCCCCTGTCATTACACTTATGCCAAGGCATATCTTTATTAGGGTAATAAGAATCCAGGATCAGCACATCACTCATTCTTATTCCTAGCTGGCTGCTATTGAGAGTAGAGCTTCTTTTTATACTCTCCCTTGGTTGTTTCTACACAATGTCAAGTGTCAAAGCTCCCTTGGGACACTAAAGAGATACCCAGAAAGAAGTACAGGAAGGTCCCTCTTAGCGAACCATATGTATTCCTGAAAAAATGTTTGTTAGTTAGAGTTTCTTTTTAGTCAGTGGGAAAGGGGGCTGGGAGGTAAGCAGGGAGACATGTTGTGTCAAGCTGAGGAAGCGTCTGGCAAATTGTTACAAAATGGTTGTCTGATTGCTCAGCTATGTCACCATTAGTGAGATGGCTAAGGAAGGGGAGGGAGTGTGTGTTATTGTTTAGTTCACAGAGTTCTTTAAGCTTACCATACTTCTGACTGATGTTGGTCTGCTTCAGGTGTTGCAACTTGGTTGGGTAGTGGGACTTTTTTGCCGTGTTTATTTCACAGATGACTTGGTTGCAAAGGGATCTATAGCAGTTGTGGTCATTGAGATAAAAGGCATTGTCTCTTTGTTGCATAAGTCTTTTGATCTGAGGTGTGATCCAGGGCAAGTCAGCTGGGTGTAATCTGACAGACTTCTCCGGGAAGAAGTGGTGGTGAGCTTCCGTGGTGGTTTAATTTATCCATTTGGTGTCCACATCATCCACGCTAAGTACTTCAGTCCAGGGATGGTGAACCATCCACTGCCCAAAGAGACTCACTGCAGTGTCAGTAATTGGCCTGTAGGGTCATGATGTAGGGTCCCTGCACTTGGCTGGTAGTGGGAGCTGGAGACCAGAACACTGATAGGTGTGTGCTACACCCGATAGGAGGCATTGGTTGAGGAGATTGGTATTGGTCCATTAAGTCAGTTAAGATAGGGTCAAGGGCATTTTGGCCGTGTGTGGGGAAGTTCACAGCTTGTGATAGTAGCAGCTGGTCCTGGATATCAGTGGTGTAAATTTCATTATAATCCCTGCATAGTACTAGCATGGCAGGGTATGTATGTACAGTACAGTGGTCCCTCAGATAACGAACGCCTCGGTTAACGAAATTTCGGTTAACGAATTACCTTCCATAAGAATCTTCATTTCGGTTAACGAAAGTCTTACGAAAATGTTTCGACATGCTTTGGTTTGCTCACCAGCTGGAAGATTAGTCCGCCAATACAGAAATCGGTTCTAGGACTTACACTCGTTAAAATTGGAGTAAATATCAAGAAGGCTGTACTATTCAATAATTTTTCAGGTTTAATATTAAAATTTTTAGTTAACACTTATTTAACATAATTGCAGTACAGGAACTAGTTTTTGGTGCACCCATCAGCCACTTCACTCACTGACCAAAGCCTCAGTTTGTGTCTCTGTTCAGTGGAGGAAACATCTTGCTTGTGGGGTCTCTTGAACACAGAGTATTTTTACGTTTTTACAGTACAATTATTGGTCATTCTGAAATTTATTTAACATCTTGACAATATATAGTGCAGTGCAGTGTTGATTTAAAGAAAATGATCTTGAATTACACCTAGTAAACTTAAAATTTTATGGGTGAAATGACGGCATCAAGCATGGGGTGATTTCTCTTCCACTTCCTTCTCTTCTCCTTTCTCCTCCGTCCCCACTTCTAATTCCCATCATCATCATCATCATCAACCAGGAGCCTTCTACATACAGTACACACATCAAAGTAAGTGTACTTTACTGTATTTTTGTTTTACTTTGTATGTAATTTTCGGTGAGCTGCAACCAATTACCCAAAATCCCATTGAAACAATGGTTTCGGTTAACGAACGACCTTCTGGAACGAATTGTGTTCGTTAACCGAGGGACCACTGTATATGTATATATGTATGTATTAGACACTGCATTTAAAAAATTTTGTGGATGCAAATATTTGTGTTGCAGTGTCATTTTATTACATTCTTGTAAATTTTTTTCTGACATTGCATCTCCCAACTTATAATGGTGATCATTGGAGAAATATAAGTCAGTTTATTTCCATACATTCCTTTTTCATACTTGAAGCATTTGTCAACTAACTGTGTGATAGCTAGACCATCATGCAAAATGTTTCTACGTGTGTTGATGTTGGATAATAAATGAAGGTGTGGTCATATCTGTTCGTGAAGAAGGTAGTGAGTGATACACTGTCATACAGTATTTTAAATGTTGGAAAGTTGTGATATAACCCACAGTATGCAAAAATAATATTGTATAATTTAGTAAAGTATCAATTTGATATACAGTACAATGAATGAAAACATATTGAATGAAGCAATAATATAGTTGATATTGTATTTCCTGAAATAAAGTTGATATATTTCTAAACAATTTCATTCATTTGAAATACTGTACAGTACTGTATATGACAACATTTATTTTGGTGTAGAGTCTATTGTCCTCATGCATGAATATAAGAGGAAATTGAGTAGGTGATGATGTACTGTAGAGTACATAATTAATTGAGTACTCGTACTTTTCTATGAAGATAGGAAATGCTGACTAAGGCAGTAGAGTGCTACGTTTTACATACACTGTTGTGTTTAGTTCTGAGTTAAATTCATTCTGACATTTTTTATTCACAGTCACATTTATCTTTTTTGCTTTTGACATTTTTCAGATCTACTGAAAGTTTTGTAGCCATTAATTAATTTGTGATAAATCTATAATGAAAGTCCTCCTTAAGGGTGCCATGGTCAGATTCAAACATGAAAGATATTAAGCACAGACTGTAAGCTATAGAGATACTATGTCTCTCTTGTCAAAAAATGTATTCATTTATATTTAGACTCTTGGTTTATAACTGTACAGTGACCCCTCGTTTAACGAACGCCTCGGTTAACGAAATTTCGGTTAACGAACTGCCTTCCATAAGGATCTTCAATTCGATTAACGAACAAAAATTTGGTTAACGAATTTCTTACGAACCGACCTCAACATGTTTTCGCTTGCACTGACCGGGCAACCAGCTTTAGTATCAGTCCGCCAATACATTAATCAGTTCTAGGGCTTAAATTCCTTACTATTTTAGTAAATATCAAGAAGTTTATACTATTCAATAATTTTAAAAGTTTAATATTCAAGTTTTTAGTCATTTTAACAATTATTGAACATAATTGAAGGTAAAGTGACTAGTTTAATGGGCGGCATCCATCCTCTTAACACAGCAAACAGGCGTTAGTCTCTCTCTGTTTTCACTGGAAGTAACATCTGGCTTGAGACTCTCTTCAACTAAACGCTTTTTTTCTGTGTTTCCAAGCAAATTATTGGTCATTTTGAAATATATTTTACATATTGACAATATATAATGCAGTGCAGTGTTGATTTAAAGAAAATAATCTTGAATTACACCAAGAGAGCTAAAATTTTATGGGTGAAATGGCACCATGGGGTGACTTCTCTTCCACCCCAATGCCTTCTCTTCGTTCTCCACCCCATTCTAAATCCCATCATCATCATCATCATCATCATCATCATCATCATCATCCAGGAGCCTTCTACATACACACCTCAAAGTAAGTGAACTTTTCTACCATTTTTGTTGAATTTAGGAAATTTTCGGTGAGCTGGAACGAATTACCCAAAAACCCATTGAAACAATGGTTTCGGTTAACGAACTTTTCGGTTAATGAACGACCTTCTGGAACGGATTGAGTTCGTTAACAGAGGGGTCACTGTATACTGTATTATAAGGAAACTGTGGGTTATTTACTGTACTTATATGAAAATAAATATCAAAGGTTACTTGTTTTTTAGGATTCCTAACTGTACTGTGTCTCAGTTAAATTGGGGATTTATTTAAAAAATTATTGATGTTGAAAAGGTTTCTTTACCTCAAAAGTGAATAGGAAATACTGTACATAATATGCTCTAACCTGAGATTATGTCTACATCCAGTATGGTAGTTATCTCTCATAAGGCCAGGTAAGTCTCAAATTATCACCATTTATGACCTGTGGTTCTCAGTGAGTGACCCACGAGATTACTCCTTGACAATACCAGCCCATGTCATAGGGTATGATAGTTCAACAGCAGAACACTTTATTCATTTAAATAATCTAATTCCTTGAAAATAGCTCAGAATTTGGTCACACTAGGAACTTTATAAAGTACCCAGTGGTGAAGAGATTGTTTATAACAGTCAGTGAGGCATCTTGGTCAGGAGTTAAGAACTTTCAACAAATTACTACATCTTGAGAAACCTCCCCATCATGAACCATTGGGGTCCTAGATGCAGAATCAATCAGATGCCATTTTGGCAACTTTGGGCAACTCTCAGAAGTTGCATAAATCCTAGATGGTTGCTGCCTGATATGGGTGAGAATAGAAAAATGGACATAACTTTTGATTGAAGCATGTTAGAAGGATGATTTTTGTGTCGAGATGGGTTTTTCTAAGTGTGGCAGATTCATTTTTCATGTTGAAAAACAGTTTTGACATTGCCTAGCAACAGAAATCTAATATGGCTGTCAAGCAATAGGGATAAACTAAGAAAATGGATGTAACTCTTGATTGGGTGGCCTAGTTCGGCTGACTGACGAGCAGGTGGCTTGCTCACTTTATGTTGCATCCCTTCTGTCAGAGAGTCAACCATGCCTTCGATTCCATATACCAGCCTGAGGAGAAGTCTGAATCTACCACAAGACAGTGAAGACACATACAGAAAGAAGAGGGCACACAATGGCAAAACTGGACATGATGATTGAAAACAAATGGCAGATGAGCTGTCAAAGCACCCACATCCACTATTGACAGTCAACAGAGCTGTTCAACATTGTAAATACTAAAGTTGCTGATAAGTTGATCAATGTTGCCGATGCTTTGGCGATCAGACTAGCCGTGGCACACAGTTTCAAAGAATCCCTCCCAGAGGGTTTTCACAATCCTAGCAGCAAGAAAGTGAAAACACTTGAAGCCCCAAAAAAGGGTGTCAAGATCAGATCTAAGACATTATATGACATTGAAGCTCTGTTCAGCTGCCTGTTAGTTCTTGGCTAGACGCAAAACATAAGCCTTGAATCTCTCTTCACCTACAAACTGTGGCGTACCAACAGTGATTTTGGATAAGTATGGCTTCCTCCGCAAAGGTAACAAGTCGAATCTTGTCGGACAACTAGCCATCACATACAAGATAAGGGAGCCAAATGTTGTGATTGTGGATGTGCAGCAGCTTCTGTACCACATTGTTTGGCCCTGTGGAGGCACCGTCTCAACTATAGGTGCGAGTATGAGGAAACAACTCCTGCAATATAGCTAGATTGCTATTGTGCTCATTACCTTGAACCGGTATAGCCGTATCTCCCATAAAGATCACGAGAGAGCATGATGAGACGGTACTGCTTCAAGCACGACCCACAACATGACACTGACTTCTCATCATGAACAAAGTCAATAAAAGAAGACTCTTGCACCTGCTCTGCACTTGTGATCTCGGGACGAACATTTTGATGATTGGTGAGGATGAGGGGCTTCTCGACCATGAAGAGGGTGACGTCCTCGTGGCGAGCTAGGTTCTGAAGGCTACCCATGAAGGAAAGCGTGTCATTCATATCCTCAGTGACAACACAGATGTGTGTCATTCTCATCTACTTTGTATGGAATTGCAGCTTTGCAGGCCTAGTTCTATTGGAGAGGCGGGATGGAAGCTTGCTCAATATCATCCAAATTGATAAGAAGCTAAGAGAGAAGTCAGGACAGCTTCTTGGCATGCATACACTGACCAATTGTGACACTGTTTCCTCTTTGTATAACAAAGGGAAAGTCATGGCTGCAGACTTTCCCAAGCTGTGCATTGTTCTGGGTGAAGAGACTGCAACAGAGGCAGAGTTGATAGAGATGTGAAGAGAGTTGTTCTGTGTGCTCTATGGTCTACCCAACAGCATGAGTACAAATGTGGTGTGGTACACAATTTACTTGAAGGGCATGCTTCCTCAAATTAAAGCACTGCTCTGGAAGACATCAGACAAGCAAGTACTCTTCCCCTTCAGACCACCAGCTTTGGGTAGGAAATCATGAGTGGTGTGCCATGTCCAGTCAGGGGAAGGCATGTGCTCTTTGTGTTTCAACGTAGAATGGTAAAGTAACTAAATAAATTTACTTGTGTACCATATGCTGTACTTTTTAAAACGTCAAAATTTTTAGTTCTTTTAATTAAGTATGGTTTTCAGATACTTTTTACTCCAGTACAATTACAAAAACAAAAATCTTTACTCGTTACATGCCTCAAATAAAGAGTTTTAAAGTGTGTGACAAACTAATAATATATTTTTAATTAATTAATTAATTAATTATTAACCATAGTAAAAGAGTAGTGCGGGTGGAGCCGTGATGGGTATGGTGTGGGTGTGTGGAGACACCATGCGGTTATACCTAGAGGTCTCGTGAGGTGACGTCAGGTCAGGTGGCAGTGGGCATGACAGCAGACTTTTCCTTTGATCTTCTTATGTCCATTAGCACCTTGACCACCCACCTCACCTAGCCTACCCTCTTATCTCCCCCTCCCCTATCGAATCCCTTCTCTTCTCCCCCACCTTTCCGTCAGTGGCTTGATCTTCACGGTAGACGTCAGTTGCTCTTTGAATATACCTGTACTGTACCTAAAATTAATTTCAAAGAGGGCAGGCTGTGATTCTAAAATGTTTTACATAATTCCATCTTAGATATAAAGCCTGTATCTATATTTATGTGTGAAATTGAGTACAGTAGATCCTTGGCATTCGCAGGTTTGCGATTCGCGATTTCGATGATTCGATGGTGGCTATGGTGGCTAGCTTGCGAGTCTTTTCCCACGTAGCTAGTCAGTTGTTAAGTATAGGTATACAGTAGTGCACTAATGTAGTAACTGCTCCCCGACTTACGACAGGGTTAGGGACCCAAATCCAGGTCGTACGTCGAAATGGTCATGAGTCGAAAATGCTTAAATAATACATAGAAAATCTAAAATGGGTCTCATTTTCTTCTCAGCACCACAAAACTCTCACTTTTAAGCTTGCCATCCATTTTAAAGGGAATTACAAACGAAAATTTTGTCAGTACACAGCGCAATCACTGACGTTGGGACTCGAAATACGTAATTTCACAAAATTTGGGTACGACCGAGACGGTCGTATGTCGGGGAGTAGCAGGTTGCTATTCATGGTTTTGCCTAGTCGCGCCATTCCTTGGAACCTATCCCCCACGAATAACAAGGGTTTACTGTATGTTTAAAATTCTGCTTAAATAACTATGTACCCGCCAGATGTTATGTGGTGCGAAAATTCAGCCACTCATCAATTAGAATCGAAAAGTGATGTCACCACAGCAACACCTCAATTAGAGGGACAGTTCACAGTGAGTCTTAGTCAGATTCAGTCACTAAGGAGGCAACACTCATCCATAAACTCCTCAACTGAAGGAGCTTGAGAGCTACTTGGCATGCCCAGGGATTGGAATAGAGCTACTGAGGTCTTTCCCAACATTATGTGACTTATCTGAAACTTAACACACCACTGCCTACATCTGCTGCTTGTGAACACCTGTTTAGTCATGTTGGGCTTATATTTATTATTTAATTAATTTATTGCACCCAAGGTGGCAACAAGCCTAGTCACAAGAACATGCGGTCAGACACTAATACATTGATACTCTTGTCTTGCAGGACGTGCCAAGACTTGTGATATGGAGACAATATTGATATGATTTAAGGACAAGGAAGAAAGTGATCATAGTGTTGGATGGATATATTATCCATCAGTTAACTATCCCTGCTATGGATTGTAGGAAGAAGAGCGACTGAACGTATTTTCTTTCGGTAGGTTATGCTGGATTTATATTTAGGCCTAAAAGATCCTGATTGGACAGCCATAATTTTGAGAATCAGTTACAGTCAACCCTCGCTTTACGCGGTCCCACTTTACGCGTTTACGCGGTACCCTGCCGAACACGGAATGCTCACTTTCCACGGTGTGTGTACCCCTTTACACGGAGAGCGGCTGGCGGTCCTCTCGCGCCGCGCCATTTTTGGATCCAAACCTCCCACCATCTCTCCCGCCATGTTGTGTAAGCGGCGCGAGTAGGTTGCGCACTGCGCAGTGTATGTCTTTGTTGCGTTATCGGTGACGTCATATGACGTAGCGGACTGTGATTGGGCAAAGCATCCCTCCCCGCTAGCTGTGATTGGTTTAATGTACTATGACGTGCCCCATCGCGGGAGCGTTCAAGCCCCTTGACCTACCCGCGTCAGTTACACCCCTCCCGGCTACACCGTGTATATCGGTATCCATTGTTCCATAAGAATGGCTTCCACCGGACCACCACCACCACCACAAAGAAACCTTGCATTACCTGGACCCAGCCGCCCTAAACCAAAGAAGACACGACGTTCCTTAAGCTACGAAATCAAATATAAGATCATACAAGAGTTGGAAAAAGGAACAAGACAGGTTGATCTTGCGCGCCAGCATGGTGTTAACTAATCAACTATCAGGACAATTAAGAAGGATGCAGCCAAGATAAAGGAGCACATGAACATCACAAAGTTTACAGGTGCTTCTATGATCAAGTATTTCCACAACCAGGTGCTTCTCAAGACGGAAAAATTACTTGTGAGCCACTTGGTGTGTCAGGCGCGACGGAACATGGCGGTGGACACGTGCTCAGTGAAGGAGTACGCACGTGAACTGTATGCTGCAGTGTCACGAAAGATGGGAATTCCAGAGCCCAAACCCTTTAATGCTTCCTCTGGGTGGTTACAGAGGTTTAAGAAGAAGAACAAGATCACCAATATCAACATTGGTGGTGAAGAAGCTAGTGCTGACCGTGTTGCGGCTAGGGAATTTCCTCCGTTTTTATGTGAGATTATGGAGGAAGGACAGTACACCGACGACCAGGTGTTTAACATGGACGAATCTGGTCTTTTTTGGAAAAAGCTACCTTCCACGACCTTCGTTGTGAAGAATGCCAGCAAGTGTCGGGGCCGGAAGTTGCAGAAGGAGCGCATCACCGTCCTGTTTACTACCAATGCCTCCGGTACCTGTAAGCTCAAGTTATCGGTGATCCACACAGCACGCAAGCCGCACGCCTATAAGAGCATGGACATGACCAAGCTAAATGTCCACTGGCTGACCGCACGTAAGGTGTGGATGTTCTCTACACTGTCCCTCTCCTGGTTTGATGACTGTTTCGTTCCCGATGTGAAGAAATTCTGTGAGCAACAGAATGTGCCATTCAAGATTTTGTTGCTGCTTGACAACGCACCAGGACACTCGCCCCTACTGTTAGATCGTCACCCCAACGTAAAAGTGGTCTTCCTTCCTCCCAACACTACGTCTATAATACAGCCCATGGACCAAGAATTGATCTGTAATGTAAAAGCTGCATTCTCTGCTACAAAATTCAAGCTCCTGAACGACTACACCAACACCAAGGAAGAGTTGCGTAACCTGAGTGACACCAACACCGATAGCAAGAGCGAAGAAGACGAGGATCAACAGTTGGCAGAGCAAGAAGTACTTTTGAAACAATTCTGGAGAACATTCAACGTCAAGAAAGCTGTGGACTTCTTGGTGGAGGCATGGGATCAGCTGTCTGTAGCAACTGTTCGTCACGCATGGAGACATGTGTTGCAAGGCATTACGGGTGTTAGGCAGAGTAAATCTGTGACTGGTGAGGTTCAGACTGTTGCAGTAGCAGTGGACCTTGCCAGAGAAGCTGCGCAGAGTGTTACAGCTGCAGGCTTCTCCGAGACCACCAACGACGACATCCTGGAGGTGATAAGGGATCCTGATGTGACTACCGACGAGATGGTAGATGATGATGACGTCAGTGAAGAGGCAGGTGGTTGCGTCATCCCAAGAAGAACGCCGCTTATCCCACAGTAATGTTAGGGGTGCCATCGAGTGTATTGAGAGTCAAGCTCCTCCTTTCCGACGACCCTGACTCTAACAGGTATGAAATCTTCGCTACCCAGCTGTTGCAGACTCTGGAGCCTTACATCAAGGTTTATCACGACAACATAAACACCAGCCGTCAGCAAAGCATAACAGAGTTCTTCACCTGCAACCCACCACAGCCAGCCCAAGCCAGTGATAGTGACAGAGGCAGAGACAGTGATGATGACTTTGAGGGATTTGTCAGGGAGGCTCTAGTAAGTGTGGATGACACCGATGAAGACTCACCTGAGGGCCAGTAGCCTGCCCTCTGCCTCGGAACCAGCCTCCATTCCCCTACGCCGACCCATCTCTTCTACTAACGTAAGTGTTAACCCCAATCTTGTTTTTTTCTAACCTAACCTTCAGTTTATTATTCTCTTATTGATTGTTCCTTTCTATATTATGTGTGTGTGAATACCATCATAAAGTTAAGATGTTATTTTTAGTAAAACGTACGTATTGTGTCGAGAAAAAGTGGAGTTTGGGGGTCGGCCTGGTCTCTATTTCAATTAATCCCATATGTTATGTTGTTCACTTTACGCGGGCTGCCGTGGGTTCAATTAACCGCGTAAAGTGAGGGTTCACTATTGATTAATCTCAATAGTGATATCTCTGTTAGCCAGAACAATTGGTACAAAGCACTTCAAGGAATGAGAGATTTCTGGGTAACGAGACGACTCTCTCAAAGCCGGAAAAAAATCACTCATCCCCGGAATTTTCCTGGTACAACTGGAAAAATTTTCTTGGAATTTCCGGAAAATTTGCCTGACTTTCATCTCTCAAACCCGGAAAAAACTCCCCCATCCCAGAAATTTTCTGGGTACCTACTGGGAAAATTTTCTCGGAATTTTCCAGAAAATGTGCCCCTCGGAAAATCGTTTTCAAAGCCGGAATTTTCTGGAAAATTCTGGCTTTGGGAACGATTTTCCGAGAAAATTTTAATTCTGGCTATCGGAGAGTTCCCGGTTAAGAGGGATTCTGACTAACAGAGATATTACTATAGAAAGATTTGCAAATAAACAGGTGTAATGCTATGTGTCTTTAATTTTTTATCTTTAGTTAACTATTTTTTATAATTTACTGTGGATTAAATTTAGTACGTATGTGAGACAATTAATAATTTTGTTGTTACTTTTTACTTTCAGTGCTCGAGTACTTTATGAAGGAGATACTTTTTGACCTCTACTTGAGTATATTGATCTTTGGATACTTTTACTTCTGATTGAGTAACATTTTGCCAGTGTAACAATACAGTACGGTACTTTTACTTAAGTTAAAAAGTCTGGTACTTTTTACAACTCCACTTCTATGTCACACGCTCCCTCATCCAGCTTCTTTTGAAAAAAACTGTTTTATATCTTCAACCTTCAGTTTGTGAAAAAAAATTCCCACAATTCAGGGTTTAAGGTTTTGAGCTTTTCAATGGTTATTCAAAGGACAATGAAGCAATGAATGTGGCTCTGTCTCACACTTTTATTATTACTATTTTTTTTTTTAACTGTTGGTAGGAAGACACAAGATACAGTACTGAGTTTTCATGTTTATTTCCATTAGGTCTCATTATTATCCTTTATATAATTTTAGGATAAATGTGAAAAAAAATAAAATCCTTTGACTAATGAAAATCCATAACTATTTGAAGAAAAAAAATGAACAAAGTCATTTTTAATAGAACATATACAGGACCGGTAAGGTACGCAAATGCCTTAAAATACCTCGGTCATTAATTCAAATTCTACTGCTCTTCGCCATACACACTTGAAAGGGTGAACAAGCAGACTGAGGGCCTTTGGTCTAAAATCTCTCAACAAGGCACAATAGGGGAGATTTCAATGAAACATTAAAAATCCTGAAAGGGTTGGAGAACATGAACGAGGGACAGTTTTTTGTGATGTCACGTGCCACCGACACAAGGGGACAAAACTACAAGCTCACCAAGTTATCATGGAGAATGAACATGAGGAAATACTTCTATGTCTTCACACAGAGGATAGTACACATATGGAACAGTCTACCTGCCCAAACTGTGGAGTCATAAACAGTACTGGGCTTCAAAATAGCCCTCACAAAATTATAAAGGGCAATGGAAGGATCCTACATAGGGCACTGGCCTCCTTCCCTCAACATGGCCACCTTTAATGGGTAAATAAATGTATACCCACGCTGCATATCTGATACCTGAATATGAAATATTGTGATGCGTGAGATTAAAATTAACACATAATATGATGAAGAGATACCTTAACTATTTTCTTTTATGCTCATTATATTTTTTTCCCAAAATAAAGTTCATTTTGGTACCTTACTGTATAGAGTTTCATTGATGTATTCCAAGTAAAAGTAACCGGCAAAAATTAGATTTTTCATACCCTAGACATAACTAAAGAAATGATTAAGCTCTGTACAGGGTACAGGGGTACCTGTAAAAGAGTCACTAATAGTATAAAGATCCTTTGGAGACATTAACAGTATTCTATACCCTGCCAATAACCATTTGAGATAAAACAGTATCATGTTGTAAAAGAAATGTACTTTACACTTGTGAGTAGGAAAAACAAAATTCAATACTACTGTACTTCCAATCACATAATAATTATCCATGCTAACAGTAGTTCTCTTCTTGAAGAACCAGACTGTGTAATGTATGAAGCTTAAACAGCAATGAACATTTCATTTATGGCTTCTTGAATTCTGGTGAGAAGTAAGCAAAAAATGAGGCTTTGGTGTCATCCATATCCTGCTTGGTGTGGTCTTCATTATGAAACACTGCATGTGTTAGACGATGATCACTGAGCTGAGTCTGGTCAGGGAACCTTTGCCTACATGTTGGACACTTGAAGGTTGTTATGCCGAAGTATAACTCCCAGTGCCACAACAATGTGCTCTGGTTTACAAAGTAGCGGTCACAATGGTGGCAGTAATGGCCCATTTCCTGGTATGCATCATAACACATACTACATAGTACTACCCCTGTCACCTCATGAGATTCCACTTTCTTCATAGGATTAAACTTCTTAATTATACTGCAATCTTCTCTCTCCATCGCTTTGATTTCTATCTCCTTAACCATATTGGCTTCCACCTTGCTCAATCTGTTGAATTCTATCTTCTTAAATACATTACACTCCTCCCTCTCTGCCCTATTGAGTTTTATATCCTTCATCCTATTGGGTTCCACATTTGTCACCCCTTTGAATTCCAGTTCCTTTGACTTATTGGAATCTACCTCTTCATTCACAAATGGTGAATGTGACAATGAGATAGATCGTGTTTGTGATGGTGTCCTGTCTGGTGTAGTTGTATTATTATTGAAGAAGACCTTCATACCACAGCGAGAACAATTCTTCAAAATATAGCTTCTCAGTCTAGGTGAGGGCCTGGGGTAGTGGGACATCAGAAAGGTGACACAATGACTTCCATAAAACCGTTTGATTTGGGTATGTGACTGTGGAGTTCCTTGGGTGTGGAGTGTTCTTGTTGAAACAGCAGGACTGTTTGTACTGTTGTCTGATACACAAGGATCTCTTTTCCTCTTCATGTGGATTAAATTTTCTTCTTTAACAGGAGATTTGATTTTTAGTTTCTCGTTTGTTTCAGAAACAGAGGAACATGGTGGTGTTGAACTTGCTCTATGTGCCTCAATTTTAACAGAGTACTGTTGCTGGTACGTTTTATGTTGCCTTGAGCTTTCTCTTAGTTTTTTCTTGTGTGTGGAGGAAAGAGAGGATTCTTGTTGTTGACATCTTGATCTCAAACTCATACTATGTTGCTTTGCTGTGACAGATATACTGGACAATTGTAGCCTTGAACTTCCTTGAAGGTTCTTCCCTGAGACGTTGACAGAATATCCTTGGCATTGACTTTTTTGTCTTGAACTTGCATTACAGTCATTCTCTGTGTCAGTTTCAGTGAGCAGTTGTCGTCTTGAACTTTCTCCAAGATCCTTCCCTGAGATAGAGGCAGTGTATCCCTGTTGTTGACTTATTTGTCTTGAACTTTTTCTAAGGTGCTCTTCCACAGCACTGAGGACTTCTTCATCCCCTGGAACAAAAGGAGAGTATTGTCGTCTTGAATTTGCTCTTCTTGAGACTGAATTGCCTTTTTTTTTCTTGTTACCTTCTGACTTTGCCTCCATGAGGTTCTCATCAAACTGATTATTGGATAACTGTAAATGTTCCAAGAGAGTCAGCATGTTGAAGGTATCATCATGAAGATTTGTTGAGCAATCCCCAGAAGGAATTGCCAACTTCTCTCTTTCCTCTTCGCTTAACACATCTTCATAACCACTTGTAAAAGGATCAATCTTTGTCAAGGAAGAGGCACAATCCAGCTTCTCTAAAGGGTCCAGTACAGCCTCATTGCTTTGAAAGGAATATTTAAAGTTCTGTGAAGGTTCTTTTTTTTGCTGATGACTCAGAGATGTTGCTGTACTTTGCTTAGCTGCTGAAATATTAAATGACGTTTTATAATGTTCAGATGAGCTATTTCTCAGTGACGTATATGGCCTAGAGGAAATAAATCTTAATTTACGTTTCCATCTCTTCAGTGTGGCATTATGTGATCGTACCTTCCTCACTTTACTTGACTTGCAAAGTTGAGTAACATCCTTAAAATTCTTATTTTCATGTTTTTTGTAAATCATCTGTTGTAAGTCAGCATCCTTCGCATTTGAAACAAGTGTGAGGTGCCTCGCTCCTTGTGCCTGGGTGAACTCCCTAACCTCTTGACTTCCCATACTACCAGCAGGAGGAGGACATCGGGTGTGAGGTCCTCGATTCCTTAAAGAGGATTCGTGAAGGCTAGAGAGGAGGTGGGTGTTTTGCCGGGCCTGACAATGTGCTATGTGAAAGGGCAGTTTGTTGATGGTAGAGGACACTGACCAGCAGAATGGACATGAGAGCTCCATCCCTGGGGAAGTGGGAGAATATAAGAATAGTAAGACTATTTAGAATAGTTTTGAGGTGAAAATTAAAAACTTAATTGCTGAAATTAAATACAGTAAGTTGGATAGTAGATAATTGCTATGTGCCTGACAATATGAAGAGTTGAGAATAATTGGGTAGATAAAATACTGTATAGAAAACAATTAATTGTTGAGAAGTAAAAATGTATGAATGTATGAGTTGCAGCAGTTAATTGTTGAACAGTACATCATCATCATCTTTTTGTGACCATTCTCCATGCTTGCCTGGGTTTTCCATAGTTACCTGATGGCAGTTCTTCATTCTACATGGTCTCTTGCAGACTCTTTTGTCAGGTTACTAACTCTGTTATGTCTTACAACCTCTCCCTATATTATTTTTGGTCTACTTCTGGCTATCCTACCCTCCACAGTAAGCTCTTGACCCAATTGGTCCCATCCACTCTCTACACATGCCCAAACCATCTCAACCAGCCAATACTCCCAATACCCAGCCGCCCTCTTAGCTCTGAACAGGGCTTCTCGTCTTTCATTATCACATTACACATCCAACTCACCATTCTCATTTTAGCTTGCTCAGGTTCATTTATGTCATCCTCTTTATATATACAGTATTTCAATGCCATACAACAACACACTTCTCACATCATGAGAGTTTCCAAATGTTTGTATATTTGCTTTAATAATGAAGAAATTTGATGTGAGAATCTTGTGGCAGCCCTTGTTGTAGTTGAGCTGGCAATTCATTAATATAATTTCATCACTATTTAAACTAATGTGCGAACATTTGGAACTTCTTAAATAACGATGAATAGTTTATTACTGTATTATAAAAATGCTACTTTTGGATTGTTTAATATTTATCCTGACAGTGATACAGCTGGAAATAGATCCACCAATCACAATCCCCATTACATACAGCGTTACTTAATCAAGTATTACCAGGTACAATTGTGAGTACAAGAGTTTGGAAACTTTAAGAATAAACAATCACAAAATTAAAACAGCAACATGAAATGAGAGGACATTATATGTGGGTGGTAAGTAAGCAAATGTTTGTAGATAAATGCAAAAATTACAGTGGTACATTCTGGGATTAAGTTAAGTAAGATAGACAGGTTTAAATAACATTTTTGGTGAAGCTTTTCACTTCATATGTTGGTATTCTTGTTAACTAGAAGTTGAGCAATAGTGTAAAAAGGAATATTGGGCAGTGTCAGTCTACTGACCACAATCATACATGTTAATCAACTTAAAGTCAGATGATTCATATTACGCTCAATGGTCCATAAAACATGTAGCTATAACCTGTTTCTTGAGTCCCCCACTGAGACGTCCATTTTCTTTCAATCCATTTCACAAGCCTCATTAAACAAGGATAAAATACTAGTAAGGATAGTTCACCAAGCGCATGTTTTACCCACAATGCACAGCTCGGTGACATCACTGTTATATACACACATCATCTGGTGAGCTCCGTGTGTGCCTGTGTCTGCTCCCGGGACCAGTGTATCAACAATTTTGGTTATATGTGCAATATATGGATGCACAAGCCATGCTCAAATCCCAAGCAGAGAGTACATCAAGTATTACAGATTTCCTAGAGATAAGAAAACTTGTGATAAATGGATAAATGCCTGCTAGCACTCTGACAAAATAAACACCATATTTGCCCATGTGTGTTCTCACCACTTGAAAGAAACTGATTACAGACTTGAGTGCAGAATAAAGAAAGTGCAATTGAAAGTGTCACCAAGAAAAAGTAGACCAATGTATCCATGGGCTATACCAGTCCTACAACTTCCAATGGCAAAATTAGATGCAGGTATATATTGTATTATCAATGTTCAAGCATTCTAGTCCTTGTTACATAAAATCAGGAAATATGATGTCATGTCTGATTTGTACTACTAGCCTAGCCGAGAACTTGTTTGAAGAGAGTTCATATTTCTTTTGTACCTGGTGTCTCCTTAATTCTGGAATGTCTGTCGATATCCAGGTGTCTACAGGAAGGTGAGACATTTATCTTGCTGTATGTGGCCAAAAAGAACTCTGAACATATTTAATAATCTTGAATAAATGAAAATTAAGTACATCGGTACGTGGGTTTCAAGTGTCAACACTGCACTTGTTTCAAGACGCAAGGGAAGATTTCTTTAAGTTTCTTGATTCTGCAATGTCAGTCAATATCAGATCGACCATGAGACATTGTTTTTGCCATTTCTGACAAAAGAAAACAATAATACAGCTCCTCCCCGGCTTACGACCTACTCGACTTACGACCACCCGGACATACGACCGCTTCAGTCGTACCAAAATTTTGTCAAATTACGTATTTTCGAGTCCCAACTTAAGTGATTGCTCTGTGTACAGTACTGACAAAATTTTTGTTTGTAATTCACTTTAAAATGGCTGGCAAGCTTAAAAGTGAGAGTTTCGTGGTGCTGAGAAGAAAAAGAGACACCTATTTTAGATTTTCTATGTATTATTTAAGCATTTTCGACTTACGACCTGGATTTGGGTCCCTAACCCCGTTATTAAGTCGGGGAGGAGCTGCACTGTATTGCCCAAAATATGAGAAAAACCAGGGTTATATCACTTAATTCACCAGCGATGGTCGTGATGCTTAACATCTAGAGAAACGTGCTCTATTTAAGTATACAGGCAGTACCCGACTTACGATGGGGTTAGGGACCCAAATCCAGGTCGTAAGTCGAAAATGCGAAAATAATACATAGAAAATCTAAAATGGGTGTCTCTTTTTCTTCTCAACACCACAAAACTCTCACTTTTAAGCTTGCAAACTATTTTAAAGGGAATTACAAACAAAAATTTTGTCAGTACACAGTGCAATCACTAACGTCTGGACTCGAAAATGCGTAATTTGAAAAATTTTTGGTACGACTGGGGCGGTCGTATGTCCGAGTGATCGTAAGTCGAGGAGTACCTGTATAGCAATTAAAAAGGACTTGTAGACAGGCCAAGAATGATTTTCTAAATAGGAAATGCAAGGAGATAAAAGACGATCACAAAGGCATAACTGTAGGGAAATGTTCAGAAAATTTAAACAAATGAACTAAAAAAAATGGAGTAGGACTATTAAAAACAAAGACAATAAGATCCTGTTTGAAGCAGAAGAAGTAAAAGAGAGATGGTCAGAATATGTAGAAGAACTACAGTATACCTGTTTAATGATAAAGCTAAAGTGGAGGTGGGGTTGATCAGCTTCCAGCAGAATTTATAAAATGGTCCAAGAATGGGATCAAGTGTTTGACTAAAATGTGCAGTTCTATATAGTACAGTACAGTATTTCAAAGCAAACCTTCCCAGTGATTTTAACCCCCTAGACTTCAGGTCACATCATATGACGTGTTAGGTGTTTTCTTGAAGGGAAAGAGAAACACCGAAACGATATTTTTTCCTTAACTTGTTAACAGAATAGTGAAAAAGGGTGAAGAATATGAGTTAATGCTGTATGGACAAAAGTAATCATCTTTTTTTTTTTTATCCTCTTCACCACTGATCAGCTCGTTAGCCGCCCGGGCGATCGGTCACGTCTCTGTTACGCACTGTTGGCAAGTACTGGGCATGCACCGGCTCCTGAATGTACCTATACCTGCTCCAGTGTTGGTCAAGTCTGGTCTTGAAAGAGTGTGGGGTACGAGATATTTCTCCTCCATCCTGTGTGAGTGTGAATCTCCCGGGGTCACCATTTGTGGGGTTTCGGGATATTGGTTCACACTCAGGATGGGATGGAGAAAGGAAACTCACAATGTGCTCTCTGTATACATATTGTATTGGATGTACAATGCAGCTTGGTGCTGGGAAGGCAGCATGGTTACAAGCATTGAATAGAGAGAGCTGGTTGGTGAGGGTGCTCAGAGGACCCTCCTCTGCTCCTGCCTGATGGCGCCTCCCGCTCCAGCCGGCGACCATGGCGACCCACAAGTTGGTCCTCCTCTGAGCACCCTCACCAACCAGCTCTCTCTACTCAATGCTTGTAACCATGCTGCCTTCCCTGCACCAAGCTGCATTGTACATCCAATACAATATGTATACAGAGAGCACATTGTGAGTTTCCTTTCTCCATCCCATCCTGAGTGTGAACCAATATCCCGAAACCCCACAAGAGCTCACACTCGGTGCCGTCACAAGACTCTCTGGTAGATTGTTCCAAGAGTTCACAACTCTCACTCCGAAAAAGGTATTATTTTCTCGTAGCTCCGTTCATTCCTACCACTAATCTATTATCATATTCGAATAAGACATCTAATTATAAGATAATTTTCATCTATTACATTACCGGCGGAAATGTATACAGATATAGCTTTTCCAAATTTTTTCTATTTTCTTCCATTAACATCGTGCCATTATCGTCTGCCTCTCACCTAACGCTGAGTGTCTCGCGTCTCCTTCATAAATCATGACGCGCATGCGTACCCATACACATCACGCGGCCAATCAAAAGCGTTTTTGCTAATTCAGAGTATATTTGGCCCAATCAAAATCGAGTTTTATTTTGGGTCTCTCATATTTTGAAATTCAAGTTCAGTTCCGACCATGGAAGTCTGCGATGGATGTCACAAAGTATATGGAGCTTTTGTATATGGAGTTTTTGGAAAAAAAAATAATGTAGAAACTATAGCATTTTTTCGATCTCTTGGTGTTCTTCCAACCTCAGTAAAGTGTACTAAGAGCAAGACGGAATGTAAATATCGCAAAGACCAACATGTGACGTTAGGTAAGAATCCCAGAATCCAACGACGAACAAGAACCAGGCCAATAAGGTAAGAAATAGGTGATTCCATCATATGGTGAGAGTCAGTTAAGTTAGGTTTGGTTAGGTTAGGTTTGATTATTGTTTTTCTAGTGTTTTATTGTGTATTTGTTAGTCGCTTAGGCACTTTTTTTTTCTCGGAAAACGTCAAACGAAAAAAAATCGCTAAAAAAAACGGCTAATTTCCGCCAAAAAGGAAGGTCATATTCCGTCTCAGCACACACAAATACACTAGAAAAATATATTTTTAACTTGCTACAAGTGAACGGAGCTACAAGAAAAATTTACCCCGAAAAAGTTTGCCCTCACAGTTTTCTGGACTTGCAGCTTCTTCAATCTTGAGCTGTGACCCCTTGTGGGCGAGTGTCCGCCAGCTCCAAGTAAGGACACTCGACTGAGTAGTGTGCCTTGAGATGCTTATACACCTCAATTAGGTCGCCCCTTGCCCATCTGTAGTATAAGCTAGGCAGGTTTAGGCACTCCAATCTCTCGGGTAGTTGAGGTGCTGAAGTGCAGGCACCAGTCTGGTGGCTCTCCTTTGAACATTGTTTCCAAACTGGAAATAATCCTGAACTAAAAATTATGGTAGGCAACAAGGAACTTAAACTAAGTAAAAAAAAAAACAAGTATATCGGAAGAAACACTAGCTGTAATGGTACACGTGTGAAAGAAATCATAACAAGAATAGGTCAAGCAAAAACAGCATTTAATAATTTAAAAGACCCAATAAAAAGCTATATACCTGTATTAACTTCAATTAAAGAGAAAATGTTGCTGAAAAGCTATAAGGACTGTTGCATGGGTCAGAAGAGGCTATTGAGCTGGAGTCACAGGCATGAGCCTCTTCCAGAAGATCATCTGTGTGTGTGAGACTTGTGGACACTCAGCAGAAGAGGTTGGAGGCCTTTGAAATGTGGTGTTAGAGGCTCATGTTAAAAGTAAGTTACTGTACACAGACAACACAAATGAAGAATTACAAAGTTTATAATAATAATAATATCTGGTCTTTTGTTAATAAAAACTAAAAGAAAAATACTTAAAATTTGAATTAAAAAGAAAAATTATATACTGTATTCTGGTCATATAATTACGGATGAAGGGATAACTAGAAATAATAATGGGCAAAGTTGAGAGTAGGAGGGCTAGGGGAATGCAAAGACTTGGGTTGGTGAATTAATTTAAAAACCATTCGGGGGGGGGGGGTGGGCAAATCTCGGTTGGTAAAGAGAGCCCCCCCCAAAAAATCGTTTAGTAGAGGACTTGGTCACCAACCCTAAGACATGAGGGCGGTATTTTGACTGATTGCTTGAATTCCTGGGTACAAATATGCTAATGGGGTTCTCCTTAATTTAAAAAACGAAGTTTTTTTTACCGAATTTTATTTAAAGGAGAATCTTTTCCAGAAGCCTGGGTTTCTTAATGATGTCACTATTTCTGTGGGAGCGATATTGGCTGACTGGCATGACAGCAACTGCTACAATACAGCTTGGAGCAGCTGTGTAGTGTCTCTGAGAGCAGAGCAGGTGAAGGGAGAGCCTATTGTCGACGAAACTCCTGCAGAATACTTGGGGTAGGAGATTGTTTGGTTCACACGGATGGAATGGAGAAAGGAAACTCACGATGTGCTTTATATACATGTTGTATTGATGTACAATGCAGCTTGGTGCTGGGAAGGCAGCATGGTTACAAGCGTGATAGAGAGAGCTGTTGGAGGACGCTCAGAAGGACAGCGTGGGTCGCCATGCTCGCCAGCGGGAGAGAGTACCGGCAGGCGGAGGAAGGTCCGCCGGGCAGCGGCGGAGGAGGAGGTGTTGCTGGCTGCGGCTGTAGGTAGAGAGAGAGACAGATCACCACGAGGTCAGGTCTTAAATAGCGGGGTAGGCGGCTTAGCAGTTGACCTCTGCCCGTGGTGTATGGCGGCGCTGGTTGACGACCACGAGGCATACACTGGGAATTGTGGGGTCGGCTAGCAGCGACAAACAGCGTTTGTAGGGAGAATCCACGACAATATCTACCCCTTCCATGCTGACCTAGCCCGTAAGCCACGACCCTCTTCTATAAAAATAGTTGATTGGTTCATAGAAAATTTTCTTTTAGCTGTCCATTTATTCAAAATAAATATGTTCAAAATTGGTAATTAGACCTGTGATTACCTAAAATAATGTTAAATAACTGGACAATCAAAATGCAAATGATTTCATGGCATTAACGCTTCAGAGAGGATGTTAAAATAAATATTTATTATAAAAGGTCGAAGTCAAAGATTAAATTTGCTTTCGAATGAAGTTTTTCATATTTTTTTTTTTTTACGGGATTACCCACCCGGGCACAGGTCACTGACCCACATCGGGGCCTAAGGGGGCGAAGTTGTAATAATAATGATAATAATAAATAATAATAATAATTCAGATAAGTAAAATTTATAATAACAGTACAAAAAATAATAATAATAAAGAACCATGTGGGGTTCCAGGTGTTTGTCTACACTCAGGATGGGATGGAGAAAGGAAACTCACGATGTGCTCTCTATATACATGTTGTATTGGATGTACAATGCAGCTTGGTGCTGGGAAGGCAGCATGGTTACAAGCGTGATGTAGAGAGAGCTGGTTGGTGAGGACGCTCAGAAGGGACAGCTTGTGGGTCGCCATGCTCGCCAAGAGAGTACCGCCAGGCAGGCGGAGGAGGAAGGCCGCCAGGCAGCGGCGGAGGAGGTGTTGCTGGCTGGTTGGTGTAGGTAGAAGGAGAGGCAGATCACCACGAGGTCAGGTCTTAAATAGCGGGGTAGGCGTGGCTTAAGCAGTTGACTGCCCGTGATGTATGGCAGCGCTGGTTGACCTAGACCACGAGGCATACACTGGGAATTGGTGGGTCGGCTAGGCAGCGACAAACAGCGTTTAGGAGAATTCCACTACAACCATAAAGAAATACAAAAATGAAAAACAGTTTAAGAGTGAGAAACAATATCCAGTATGTAACGTATGTTATGTATTCAATAGTAAGAGAAACAATTGAGACCCTGCAATTGTGTGTAAATGAGGCAGAAAGTCAGATCAGCAACCTGAGACTTGGTCACAATTTTCGTGATGCCATATGGCAGCAGGGTCTACCATTAGACAACACATTATGCTTCCAATATCTTCCCAGGTGGTAGTACTGTAGTGGACTCCATCTCAAGGGACGACTGAGCCTGCGCCTACCAGCCACTAGCATTTCATGTTCATGTTCACAGGGAGACCATTCTACTCTGACCTACAGGACCAGCAAGATCTCTCTCCAGCACCTCACCACCCAGCTTCCTCAGAGAGCTCCTCGCCCTACAGGAATCCTGAGCAAGCTACACCTCACCTAGTAACTCCTTAGCACTACTCTGTACATGAATATATATACAAAAAACGCATCGTGAGTTTCTATTCTACCTCATTCCTGAGTGATGTGGAGGTATGGGATGTTTGGTTCACACTCAGGATGGGATGGAGAAAGGAAACTCACAATGTGCTCTCTGTATACATGTTGTATTGGATGTACAATGCAGCTTGGTGCTGGGAAGGCAGCATGGCTACAAGCGTGATGTAGAGAGAGCTGGTTGGTGAGGGTGCTCAGAGGAGGACAGCTTGTGGGTCGCCATGTCGCCGGCGGAGCGAGGACCGCCAGGCAGGCGGAGGAGGAGGAGGAGGTGTTGCTGGCTGGTTTGTAGTGTAGAAAGAGAGAGATCACCACGAGGTCAGGTCTTAAAAGCGGGGGTTGGCGTGGCTTAGTAGTTGACCCTCGCTCCGTGATAGTATGGCGGCGCTGGTTGACCTAGACCATGAGGCACACACTGTGGAACTGCAGGTCAGCTATGCAGCGACAAACAGCGTTTAGGGGAGAAATCCACTCAATACTCTCCTCTCCAGGCGGTGTAGGAGACTTGTTGTCTGCAGGGTTGCATAGCACATGTGAGGCAGAACGCTGCATGCCTCATGTGAGACAACGGCGATGGCGTGGATGAGCCGGTTGCTGGAGACAACTGTCTAGATACACAATATCTGTGGGAGTAGAGAGGGAGAAAAAAGGGTGTGTGGAGGCGATGAATGTTGTGCTTTCCCTCACTGCAGGTACAAAGTCGTCAGATGCGCCTGCTGGTGTGTGACCTGTGGTATATTATGTATGCTGATTATGTATATGTATGTGCTCCATTTATATTTATTCAGACAGTGTGTCAAGATACCATATCCCACGCTAATTAATGCCTGGCGACGAGGAAGCTGCTAATGTATCACTGCCAACGTCGTCTATGGATGACCCGACCTAGCTAGAGCAGTGCTACCCACCTCTGTACATACTCTATCCAGTAAACCGAACCTCAAACTATACAGGTGTTTGTGTTCTCTCCTGTATATAGAACTATTACCAGAACATCAACATGCAAGCGAGTTTTACTGGATTATACATGATTATGCAGTTTGGGAAAGCCGCGTGGATCCCGCCTTGGTCAACCCCTCCCAAAGAATTTCGCAACTTTGAGCAGTGTCAGTGACAGTGATTTTCAGAAGTGTTTATGCATTGTGTGTCGTGCCATCTATGTGACCTTGTTCGAACGGATTTCCAAGGTATACGGCATGTTCTGGGCATTTGGGGTGTAGAGCTCAGCGCATCTCTGACCGTTTACAGAGCCACTGAGCTACCCTATCCCACCCCCTTCAAGCGCCTCCACCTCACAGCCAGAGACGCTCTGCCTACACACACACATACATGACTAACACTTTGACCCAGTTTATATATTTTATATATATAACCTACTTATCTGTGTATTAATTTTTTTGTCTGAAACGTTGATCGACGGGCTGACCGTCCACTGATTAAGACACAGTACAAGAAAAGTAGTTATGTCTCATGCCTCGTAGCCGTGGACCCAGCGCCTGGATGAGTCAACGGAGATAGTCCCCAGAGATGATGACCAGGCTACCGCGCCCAGCTCCCCACAACCGCAGCTTCACTCAACATTCAGCGTTATCCAGGATATTGCCTTAGAAGTTTATGAGAGATGAGACGCGAGGATGAAGCTCACAGACGTTTGGCGGATGAGCACAGAAGGCAAGCAGAGGCAGAACGACACCAACGAGAATGGAAGACAGTGCACGGTTTGAAGCCTTGATATCCGCCTCACTTACCAAGCCCTGGCTCACGCCTCGTACTGAATGGTTCAATACCATCCATGCTTCACGCCCCCAGCCCCACTAAAGCCAGCTCAAACACCGCCCATCCTGCGATGTAAATTCCAGACCTTCGCAATCGGCGGGGCTGATTACACAATGGTGATCTCCAGGTTGTCACAGCCTAAACAACTCATCCAGCTCGTATCCTGTCCTGAAGTTCAGCTGTCTAGAACATGCTGCAGGTACCCAACCTCGCT